>NW_027204464.1:0-27674 GCF_024711535.1 Dipodomys merriami | reverse complement strand
ACATACAAATGGGAATATTACATATTTAAGCAAAAAGGCCAGACTTATAATCAACCATTGGTGAGTAGGTGTGGGCCTGTTTATGTTCTATGGGAGCATGTGGAATAATTTATGAAACACCAAATAGATTCCAAGTAGCCAAATGTGGATCAGGATGAGGTGGTACTATGTAGTGAGTTGTGGAAGAATAGGATATACATCTTAGATATCCATATACATTTTTCTAAATGGAGTTGTCAGGGATTTCTCAGTCTTCCTGTCTGTCTTTCTGTGTTTGTCTGTCTCTGTCTCTATTTCTCTCAGTCTCTGTTTCTGTCTCTCTCTTGTGTCTGTCTCTTTTTCTGTATCTGTCTCTGTCTCTCTCTCTCTCTCTCTCTCGCGCGCGCGCTTTTCTTCTCTCCGTTTGGTTGTGGAGCTGGAACTCATGTTGTGGACACTGTTTTTGAGCTTTTTTTGCACAAGGCTAATGCTCTTCCACTTACAGTCACAGCTCCCCTTCCATTTTTTGGTGCTTAATTGGAGAGAAGAGTCTCATGGACTTTCCTGCCTGATCTGGCTTGGAACCATGATCCTTGGATTTAGCCTCTTGACTAGCTAGCAGCAAAGGAGAGATCCACAGCATCCAGTCAGGAATCTTTTTTAAACCTGATTTTCTAAGAAATCACATAAATATTTCATAGCAAAGGTTTGAAGTCTGACTTCAATGTGACAAGAAAAGAATTTTGTCAGCCTGAGACAATTGAAGATCCTGGAGTATTGTTTGTTGTTGTTTGAGTCTGGAACCCAGACATATACAAGCGACTGAAGTACTACACCATTAGCTTTACAATCTGAGTCTAGGGATTCAAGTTTATATAAAATGTTAGCTCTCCATCATGCATACCTCTGAGATATGGTACATAACTTCTGCATTTCTATTGGTGTTTTGAAAACGATGCTATTTATATAAGTGTTGTTTTGTAAATCTGGTGGTAGAGCTGCACACTTCTAATCAATCAGAGCAACTGGAAAGACAGAAGTGAGGAACTTGAAATTGAATGCCAGCCGGAGGCCAAAACTCACCAATTGGTCTGAAAAATAATTGTAAACAAACACCCCAGGCAAAACCCAAGTCACAGAGTAATACCTGTGTACTAAAACATTTTTGGGCAAAATGCTTATAGAACATTGATTATCAATATATAAATATATATTGTGTGTACATATACCATTGATTAAAATAGATTAATATATATTTGAGTGTGTGTGAGTGTGTGTGTATGTGTATTTACAAAGTGAACGTAAGGAAATTCAGCAAACTCAGTATGAAAAAGGCGCTGTGAGCTGGCCACCTGAGGTAGAGGCCTGTGATCTTTGTGACTTACGAATCTGGGTTCTGAGTTTCAGGAACTCTCAACCCCAAGGCCTTAGATTTTGAGACAAGGCCTCATCTCCTCTGAAGCAGCACGTGGAAGAATGACCGGGAAGAATGAGACCAAGAAACAGAGGAAGAAGTCCCTGTGTGGTCACCTCAGAGCTTGTGAGTAGGGATGGCTCCTGGGCTTCTAGGGATGGTCCTAATTGCCCGAGAGCCCTTATTAACCCCAGGTTGTAAGAATGCCTTTGTATCATATTCTCTGCCAGGCAGTGTTTGTTCTATTGGTGAAAGCACTTGGGCTTATCCACTGTTGGGAAAGACCTTACCTTCTCATCAGTGTTCAGTCCAAAGTAAACTTGTACAGCTTCCTCCATTAGAGCCTCATGGAAATTGAACTCCACGTGCACATCCTGAATCCACTGTCAAACTCCTTTACCTATTTCTCTTTCTCAGGCTTTGGCCGCCATAGAGCAGCTTCTCCTGACCTCCTAAGAAAGAAGCCGTCGGTGATGTCAGGGATGGTGATGGATGGAGATCTGGAGCCATCACTGGACTCCACAAAGCATGTGCATGTAGAGGGGTTGCATGCATTTGCAGTGAGGCCCCAACGGGTTGTGAGTCCTGTGGATAAGACACTGGTTGTGAACCCCACATGTGACAGAGCTGAACCTGTAGGGACCCCAAAGAAAGAAGAAGGTAATAGTGATTGTCTTCTTCTGACTTTCACAGTCAGTCCAGATCAGCTCAAAAAGGGTCAAATCAGCACTCCCCCTGGTGTGCTGGAGGGAGTAGCACACGTGGGGCTGATGGAAAATGTCCCCAGTCTGTGCTCAGGTGAACCAATAACTGAGGTCCAAACCTTAGATGCAGCTCAGGAAAGTGAATCTGTCCTCACTGAACATCTGGACAAATCTGTCCTACTGCAGCATAGCCAGTCTCCAACAGAGAAGTTAGAATCTGCCTCTCCGGCAATTGCAGGAGCAACTCCAATCATTCATGAGGAGGCAGATCCCTTGGAGGATTCTGAGGCAGAATTTATGTTTGAAGGCAACTTAGAAGCCGACCTAGACTTAGAGCTTCTTTCCCCTCTCCCTGGGGATATCTCTCTTTTTCTTTTTGTCCTGATTGTTGTAAAATGTTCATTCTTTTTATTCTTCTAAATTTATTAAAATATGTTTGTGTATGTTGTACAATTTATGGATCCTAAATACTGTGGGTTTTTTTTTTTTTTTGATCAAGTCGTGGGCCTGAACTCTGGGCCTGGGCACTGTCCCTCAGCTCTTCAGCTCAAGGCTAGCGCTCTACCACTTGAGCCACACAGTACCACTTCTGGCTTTTTTCTTTTTTGCTTATGTGGTGCTGAGGAATAGAACCCAGGGCCTCATGCATGCAAGGCAAGTGCTCTACCACTGAGCTACCTTCCCAGTCCCAATATTGTGGGTTTTTAAATGTACAATCTGGCCAGGCGCTGGTGGCTCTCGCCTGTAATCCTTGCTATACAGGAGGCTGAGATCTGAGGATCGCGGTTCACAGCCAGCCCAGGCAGGAGAGACGGTGAGACTCCTATCTCCAGTAAACCACCAGAAAACCAGAAGTGGCGCTGTAGCTCAAGTGGTAGAGCGCTCGCCTTGAGCTGAAGAGCTGAGGGACAGCGCCCAGGCCCAGAGTTCAAGCCCCACGACCCACAAAAAAAACAAAAATAAAATAAAATAAAATAAATGTACAATCTGATGTCCCAGACACCTGGGTCCTAAGTGGGGGCAAAACACAGTGACCTGGAGCTGTCCAAGAGCCCTTTCTGGCTATCCAGGGAACTACTCAAAACACTGTGGATGGCAAGGAACCCAGTCCATGTCTGCATGGGGTGATGGGGCCACTACTAAAATTCTAGGACATAGCAAACCAGATGTCCTTGCAAGTTGTTATGTCTATTGAGACAAATACCAGGCTAAATGTACTGAATGGATGACCTTCTTCCATTAGTGAATTCAAGTCTGTTTGCACACCCATTTTACTCTGTGCAAATATGTAAGAAAATTTCACCGCAAAATGACATGAAAAGCTATATTGGGGGAAAAGTAGTGGACAAAATACATCGGCATTAGGTATACTGAAAAGTAAAAGCCATCATCAGTGGAAGAAAGAACACTTACTCAGAGGGACTTACTCAGAGGACATGGCAGGTGTCCTGGCTCATCGCAATTATTCTATCTTCCAGACTGCCCTGTCCTTCCTCAGGAAGGAGGTTCAAATCAGCCCCCATAGACAAATGTGAAAGACTTATTCACTGAGCCAGCAAAAGTCAGGAACTTGTAGCATTGTTCAAGTTGTATGTTTAAGCACTGAACAAGAAATAAGCAAGAGCTCAAGGCCCTGAGTTCAAACTCCACTACTGGCACAAAAGATAAAGACATCTAATCCTGGAATGTATGCAATGGTAGCTTTAATCCAAGGGAAAAGAGATGTATAGAAATGGGAAAATTACATATTAGTTTAAGCAAAAAGGCCAGACTTATACATTAGGTCCAAATATGAAATAGAAAAAAGAAATGTAGTTTCCCCGCACACATCAACTCCTGGCCATCAATTTCATCAAATAGGCACAATGCTGGGTTTGAATGATTAATTGCTCTTAATACTAGAAACTCAAAATATCTCTAACCCTCAAAAAGAAAGAACTGCTCAAGTGGCAGAGCACCAGCCAAGAGCAGAAACAACTGAAGTGAGAGCAGGAAATTCATGACCCACTACCTGCATAAGAAAACAGCAAAGAAGCCTGCAGACAACAGCTGCTATGCTAAGGCTGAGTCTTGTCTCTCTGGGGATCAGGACATGTAGTATTATTTTTCTATCTCCACCTACTTCAACCTGAACACTAAAATGAGTCACTAAAATGAGCCTCTTTTGAGACTGTGTGTAACTCTCTTTTGTGAAATACCCTATAATGTTAATCCCATGTATCTCAAGGACCAGTGATGTTTGGCTCAATGGGTAGATGCTAGCCTTGAGCAGAAAAGCTCAGCAATAATGCTAAGGCACTGCATTAAAGACCCAGTGCCGACATGCCAAAGAACCTATGCATTACACACATTTCTCAATGGCTTAATGAGTTTTCCATATGTTTAAGGGTAGGGTTTATTTCTTTTTAGTTAAATGAGATAATTCCTAGTCATATATTCCAAGTTTCATGGTTCCATTCTGCCTTTTTTTTCTTCAAAAATGCTCTGGAGATAAGGACCATTTCTAAAATATGTGTTAAAGCAAAGCAGATTTTTTTCTTCATGAATCAAAGCATTTTATGTGGGTGGTCCATGTGTGCATTATTGAAACCATATACAGCTATATTTGAAAAGATGATGCAGCTGACCATGGAGATGGTATGGAGATATGATTGGCTTAACTGTAGAATAACCCATTGGTGAGTGGGGGTGTGGCTGTTCATGTTCTATGGGAGCATGTGGAATGATTTATAGAACACCAAATAGATTCCAGCTAGCCAAATGCGGATCAGGATGATGTGGTACTCTGTAGTGAATTGTGAAAGAATAGGAAAAACATCTTCGATATCCAGATACATTTTCTGAATGGAGTTATGAGGGATTTCTCTCTGTCTGTCTGTCTGTGTTTGGTCGTGGAGCTTTAACTCATGTGGGCACTGTCTCTGAGCTCTTTTTTCCCAAGGCTAATACCCTCCTACTTTGAGTCACAGCTTCCCTTCCAATTTTCTGGTGCCCTGGGTCCTGTGTCACTAGATAAAATAAACTAGTGTCTAAGGCCTTCCAGAGGGCTTTGTGTTCCCAGGGCTGTGGGAGGAAGAGGGTGGGGCCTCTCCACCCCGCCCCTAACCCCGCCCCTACCCGCCCCGCGGAGAGGAGCTGGGGAGGACGCCTTCCCTAGTGGCCCAGCCGAGCCACAGCCCCGCCCCTCCCCGCCCAGCCTGAAGTCCCGCCCCTCCCGCCCCGGAAGCCGGGTCTGCTCCTCTCCCGACGCCGATGGTGCTGGGCTCCTTGTGGTCCCGCGGCCCTTATAGTTCGGTTGTGGCGCCCGGGCGGAAAGTTGAAGCGGACGGATTGTGGCCGGCGATGGGCTTGGGGTGAGTGGAGGCGGCGGCGGCCTGAGGGTCGCGTTTAATCGGTAGCAGGGATACAGGCGAAGGGTGAGGTGAGAAGAGCCGCGCAGGCCCAGCGCCCGGCCATCGCGGCCTCCCCGCGCCGGCTCTGGGGCGCCATTCCCGGGGTCCCTGCGCTCCGCGACCCGGGACTGCCGAGCGCTGTGTGAACAGCCCCGTTTCGCCCCGTTTTAGGCCCCTCTCTCCCCGCTTTCCTCAGGAGGGACTTCCCGGTCTCGGATTCTTTTCGCTGATTTTAGAGGTTGATTGTCGGTTGTTGGGGGGGGGAGGGCACCTCCCGTCGCCGTCCGTATGGAAGCACATTTGCAGCCAGACGTCTGCCCGGGAGAAGGCTGACAGGTAGCTGCGGCCTCCGCGGCGGCTGCGACACTCAGACGAGGCCCACGCTTTGAGGCTCGCCCCCTGAGGGGTTTGGTTTTGTTCTAGCGCTGGTTCTGGGGCCTTGAACTCAGGGCCTGAGCCCGTCCCTGAGCTCAAGGCTAGCGCCCTACCACTGGAGCCACACTTGCACATCCCGTGTTCTTTGGTAGGTTAATGGAGATTTAAAAAAAAAGAAAATCTCAAGGACTAGGATTCCTGGCAGGCCTGGCTTCGAACCACCATCTTCACCTCTCAGCCTCCTGATAAGATTACCAGCGTGAAAAAAAAAAAAAAGATTACCAGCGTGAGCCGCTGATGCAGGCCTTAGCTGGAGGTTGTTCTGTAGAGCTGCTGAGACACTTCAATCACTTTTCTTCAAGCATCCATCCAACACCGTGTTCTGTCACACACAGAGAACATGACTGAAGAGCGAAGCAGCAGGGCAGCAGGGCTGTTTAAAGCGGTGCTGCTACGACATTTTTAACAGGGTTATGTTGAACAAACAACTTTAATGAGGCAGAGATGAGGGAGACAAATTTAAATTTTTCTATCAAACTAGTTAAACATTTGGGACTTCTCAGGAGTGAATTTTTTTTTCTGGTTAACCTATTGATGTGGAAATCTGAACTCCTATTTGAAACATATCTATGTCTATTATGTGGTTTTAAAAAAAGAACCGCTTTTGCTGTTTAACCTGTGTTCCTAAACCCCCTGTTTAAAACATTGTTGTCAGTCAGGTTTAATTCTAGTTACTTAGCAGGCTGAGACCTAGAGGATCACATCTCAAATCCAACCTAGATGGAATCCTAGAGATTCCCATCTTAGTACTGGCACACTCACAAAATTTAAAATAATCCTATGCACAAAAATAAAGAAATAACAAATACAGAGACCCACTAATGTGGATACAATTTGTTGATCCTTTGTTAAGAAACTATAGTGTGCTGGGCACCAGTAGCTCAAGCCTATAATCCTAGCTACTTAGGAGGCTGAGATCTGAAGAGTTCAAAGCCAGCCCAGGAGCCTGGCGCCGGTGGCTCACACTTGTAATCCTAACTACTCAGGAGGCTGAGATCTCATGATCAAGGTTCAAAGCTAGCCCAGGCAGGAAAGTCTGTGAGACTCATCTCCAATGAAGTACCAGAAAACCAGAAGAGTGGCTATGGCTCAAAGTGGTAGAACTCTAGGCTTAAGTGAAAAAGCTCAGGGACAGCGCCAGGCCCTGAATTCAAGCTCTACCACGGAAAGGAAAGGAAAGAAGGGCAAAGGGAAGGAAAGGAGAGAGAAACTGTAGTCTGTTGACACAATGAAATAGCATGTAGTTACAAATAAATGACCCAGCTAAAAAAAAAATACATAACTAAGAAAAGTGGGTTATAGGACTATATGTGTATACTTCGTACAACTCCATATTCACATTGCTTGTGTCCTATACAATTGTGGAAGACTTTAGGTAGATGTAAAAACATTATACAAGGTTAATGTTCACTGTTTGTTTTTTGGAATTCATTTCAAAATGTTGAACAATAGCCAGACTGCTTGCTGGTACAATGCCCAAGCACGGATGTGTGAAATTGTAAAATTCAAATTATAAGGGAGCTGTTGGAAACTTAGAACATAGTGGTTCACAAGAGCCAAATTACATTTTATTTATATATTTATTTAATTTTACTTTGAGGCTGCTATTGGGGCTTGTATTCAGGGCTTCATGCTTTCCCTCAACTTGCTGGTTCATGACTGATGAGCAGACTGGCTCCAAAATGAAAGCCTCTGACCTTAGCTTCCTGAGTATCTAGTATTACAGGCCACCAGCATTAAGCTATAGTGTGTGTGTGTGTGTGTGTGTGTGTGTGTGTGTGTGTGTGTGTGTGTGTGTGTGTGTGTGTGTGTGTGTGTGTGTGTATCTCTCTCTCTTCCCCCCCTCTATATATGTATATATACATAAATGTATATATGTAAGTATATATGTATATTTATATAAATAAATACATATTTTATATAAAAATTGAAAGTTGGAAGTAAGGCCTACCTTTAATGCTTTTTCCCACTGGTAATAAGGTAGCCCTTGATTCACAGGTGTAGATAGTGTGTTTTGAGTGTGTCTGGGAGTGGTCTTCCCAGTGAATTAGGCTGCTGTCTTCTGTCTTCTTTCTCCCAGAATTCTCTGCAGATTGACCTATATAGGGGTCACCTTGCCTTATTTCTGGAAAATTGGTTACAGTTATGGTGAAAAGATACTGCTTTCCTTCTGTGACACTTCTTTTTTTTTCCCCACAGCATTTCACTATTTGTAGCTTGTTGTCTGCATTCTGACTGGGCTCGCTTGGATTCTGTTCACCATGCCAACAGTGGTGGTGATGGACGTGTCCCTCTCCATGACTCGGCCTGTGTCAATCGAGGGGTCTGAGGAATACCAGCGGAAGCACCTTGCAGCCCATGGGTTGACAATGCTGTTTGAGCACATGGCCACAAACTACAAGCTTGAATTCACAGCATTAGTGGTTTTCTCATCGCTTTGGGAGCTGATGGTCCCCTTCACAAGAGATTATAACACCCTGCAGGTACAAAAAGGAATAAAGACCCAAGTTGATTGGAAAGAAAGCAGTATGATAATAGTGTACTGATTTTAGACCTTAGAATTATTTAATACTAAATATACAGGCACTTAACATGCACAGCTATAAAGCATAATGCATAACCAATAGGTCCTAGGCCTTTCTTTTGTAAAGCTATGAGGTAGAGAAAGAGGTCATGGGGGCTGCGAAGGTGGCTCACTGGTAAAGTGCTTGCCTCGCATTCATGAGGCCCTGGGTTCGATTCCTCAGCACCACATAAGCAGAGAAAGGTCATGTCCATTTTCTGGAATTCTTAGGAAAGGTGAAGATTTCAGCATACCATGCTTCAGTCCCTAAATTCAACATTTTTTGCCATTCTGCTGTTTTCTACTTTCTCATACAATTTTAAGGTAATGAAAAATAGCCCTTATTAAAAGACACACACACACACACAATTTCTTCTAGAAAGTTCAGAATGATGCTTAGATATTATTGATGCCAAGATATTATTTTTTATCTTTTTCTTCCTTTTTTCCATCCTGGGGCTTGAATTCAGGACCTGGGCGTTATCCTTGAAATTTTTGCTCAAGGTTGGCACTCTACCACTTGAGCCATAGCTCCACTTCCAACTTTTTTGCTGGTTGATTGAGATAAGAGTCTCATGGACTTTCCTGCCCAAGGTGGTGTCAAATGTCGTTAGATCTCAGCCTCCTGAGTAGCTAGGATTACAGGAATGAGCTACTAGTACCCAGCTCAATGTTGTCATTTTAAAATCTTAATAGGTATTGTCTTTCAAAGATATTTTTCTGAGATAAGCCAGATGTCTTTTTTTTTTTCAAATTCTTTATTGTGATTAAGTGATTACATAATTTTCCAAATTTCACTGTATTTCGAGATAGTGATGCTTAGTTAAAATCACAAACACATTCTAATTTCATGGGGCAAGTTGTCTGTCGTGATCTATAATATTTATGAGTTCTATGAGCTAGCCAGATGTCTTTAAACCATTAATATCTCCTATAGTTCTTAGCACAGTGTCTTGGCCAGTGAGTAGACAATAAGTGTTTCTGAAATTAAACTGAGCAATTAAATAATTGTTGGGCAATTTGGAAATGCAGGATTAATGCAGTTTGAATTCTTAGTAATTTTTTTGTTGTTGTCTGTCGTGGGCCTTGAACTCTGGGCCTGAGCACTGTTCCTCAGTTCTTCAGCTCAAGGCTAGTGCTCTACCACTTGAGCTACAGCGCCACTTCTGGTTTTCTGGTGGTTTATTGGAGATAAGAGTTTCATGGACTTTCCTGCCCCTGCTGGCTTTGAACCGCAATCCTCAGATCTCAGCCTCCTGAGTAGCTAGGATTGCAGGCATGAGCCACTGGCGCCCGGCTGAATTCTTACTAATTTTTATTAAAGCTTTCCTTTTATTATCTTGCATCTTTATGAGACTTAAAAATTTTTTTAATCGTACTATACTGGTGGACTCTTTTGGTGTTACTGAGTCTTGAATTCAGGACCTCATGCTTGGAAGGTAGATGCTCTACCACATGAGTCATACTTCCAACCCTTTTTTGTACTGGGTATTTTCAGATTATAGTCTCAGTTTATGCCCTGGATGGTTTGGGCTTTGATCCTTCCACTTGTGCTTCCCCATGTCAGTGGGGATAACAGGTGTGTGCTACCACACGTAGTCTTTGGTTGAAGTAGAGTCTTGTGAATTTTCTCCCCGGGCCAGCCTCTTAACAGCAATTTCCCAATCTCTGCCTCTCAAAAAGTTAGGATTACAGGCGTAAGCCACCCCACTCTGCTTGTACTGGTTTTCTTATAAGTTATTTAGCTAAAGATTTTTTTGGTGTTTAGCAGTTCTAAAATTTAGAGAATTGCAATGTAATGAATGAGGTGTAAGAGGTAAAAGCAGAAGCTCTGGAGTCAGGCCACTTCTTAAAAATTTCCTCATTTAGGGCTGGGAAGGTGTCTCAGTGGTAGAGCGCATGCCTTGCATGCCAGAGGCCCTGGGTTCGCTTCCTCAGCACCACATAAGCAAAAGAAAAAAAAGCTGAAAGTGGCACTGTGGCTCAAGTGGTAGAGCGTTAGCCTTAAGCTGAAGAGCTGAGGGACAGCGCCCAGGCCCAGAGTTCAGGCCCTATGATCGGGCCCCCCCCAAAAAAAATTCCTCATTTAAAAGTAGGGTGAACAATGGTAGGATGATTAAATCCATGTAAAGTGCAGAGAATGTGTTTAGCAGATTATGGTTAATGGTCCATACATTTTGGTCATTACTTAAAGCTTATTTCATTGTCCATTACAGTTGAGGAAGTCTGTTTTGCTGTGTTTGTGTGTGTGTGTGTGTGTGTGTGTGTGTGTGTGTGTGTGTGTGTGTGTGTGTGTGTGTGTGTGTGTGTGTGTGTGTGTGTGTGTGTGTGTGTGTGTGTGTTTTCTGGAACCTATGCTTTGGGGCTTACAGAAACTCAGTGTTTGCTGTATGATACTCAGACTTCGTACAGTTTATATTGTTTCTAATAACAAAACAGCAGAGAATAATGAGCAATTTTTTTCTCGCCCAATAAGGAAGCACTGAGTAACATGGACGATTACGACAAGACATGCCTAGAGTCCGCACTGGTTGGTGTCTGTAACATTGTTCAGCAAGAATGGGGCGGTGCGATCCCTTGCCAGGTAATGCTTAGTTTTTTTTCAATGTCCTTAGTTAATATCATTAACGAGCCAGGCACTAGTGGCTCACACCTGTAACCCTAGCTACTAAGGAGGCTGAAATCCAAGGATTGCTGGTCAAAGCCAGCCCAGGCAGGAAAGTATATGAGCCTCTTATCTCCAATTAACCCAAAAAGAAAAAAAAAAAGTAGAGTTATGACTCAAGTGGTAGAGTGCTAGCCTTGAGCCAAAAAAGCTCAGGGACAATGCACAGGGTCTGAGTTCAAGCTCCAGGACTGGCACCAGCAAGAAAGAAAAAAGGAAGAGAAAATATAGACCCCCCAAACTGGCCTGTAAATCTTAGGTATTCAAGAGGCTGAGATCTGAGGATCTCAGTTTGAAGCTAGCTGAGGCTAGAAAGTCCGTGAGACACTTGTCTCCAGTTAAGTAGCAAAAAGCCAGATGTGGAGCTGTGGCTCAAGTGATGGAGCACTAGCCTTGAATGAAAAAGCTAAAAACGGGCTAGGGAATGTGGTTTAGTGGAAGAGTGTTTGCCTAGGCTGCATGAAGCCCTGGGGACGATTCCTCAATACCACATCAACAGAAAAAGCCAGAAGTGGTGCTGTAGCTCAAGTGGTAGAGTGCTAGCCTTGAGCACAGAGAGACTCAGGGACAACACCCAGACCCTGAGGTTAAGCTACTAGGAGTGCATGTACACATGCATGAGCACATGTGCAAAACATACAAATCATTAACCACTGTAGTGTTGATTTTCCTCAGGCTCTAACCGCCTACGTTATAACTCCACAAACTACATTTTACACTATTTGTACAGTTTTTAAAGAAGGCATTAAATCACTGTAATCGTATCACACGAATTTAAGTCATACTAATGTGTTCAGAAAGCAGACCTATGCGTCGAGGAAAGTATTTTCCTGGTAAATTGATGTACTGAAAATTTATATTGTTTATAGAAAGACAAAAGGCTCACAGTAGAATTTATAACTATTCACTGAAGGACGGATTATAATTTTGTGTGGTAGAATTGTAAACACGGAACAATAGTGTCTATTCTTCATTATCTCAGTGTAGCAGTTATTCAGCAAATTTCTAACCATCTCAACTGAGTTGTCTAAAAAGTGAAGAGTATCATAAAGACTTGCTCTTGTGGGACACCAGTGGCTCACGCCTGTAATCCTAGCTACTCAGAAGACTGGATTTGCGGATCTCCATTGAAAGCCAACCCAGGCAGGAAAGATGAAACTCTCATCTCCAGTTAAACACTAAAAAGTTGGTAGTAGAATTGTGGGCCAAATGGGAGAGTGCTAGCCTTGAGCAGAAAAAGCTAAGGGACAGTACCCAGGCCCTGTGTTCAAGCTCTAGTACCTGCATTTTTGTCTTAAATGCATAAATTCAAAATACATGATTTGGTTTTGTCTATGAGGATGGATGTTAAGGAGAGCAGAGAGAGAGAGAAAGAATGGTAGACACAAACAGTCATAATATTCAATGTACATATTGAAACTGGGACTAGAAAACTTCAGATGGATAAGTTTGGAGTACATAGAAAAATGATAGAAAGGTTGACACTGATCAAAGTGTATTCTACATATCAGTTGACGTTGAATTAAAACTCTGTGGTATAACCAGTTAAAGATAATTTTAGCTGTGGGCCAGTGGCTCACATGTATAATCCAAGTTACTTAGAAGGCTGAGATCTGAGGATCCAGGTTCAAAGTCAGCCCAGCAAGAAAGTCTATGAGGCTCTTATCTCTAATTAACCATCAGAAAACCAGAAGTGCAATTGTGACTCAAAGTGGTAGAGTGCTAGCCTTGAGCAAAAAGAGCTCAGGGATAGCACCCAGGCCCTGAGTTCAAGTACCATGACTGACAAGAGAAAATAAAGACAATTAAAAAAAATAAGCCAGGCATCAGGGGCTCATGCTTTTAATCCTACCTACTCAAGAGGCAGAGATCTGAAGCTCATGGTTTGATGCTAGCCTGGGCAGGAAAGTCTGTGAGACTTTTATCTCCATCTAACCAGTAAAAAGGCAAAAGTAGAGGTGTGGCTCTAGTGGAAGAACACCAGTCTTGAGCAAAATAGTTCACAAATAGAGCCCAGGCCCTGAGTTCAAGCCCCAAGACCGGCACATAAACAAACAAATAAATCACACAGTTTGCTAGATTTTCACAAATGGAAGCATGTATGTATATATATCCTTACTACAAGTAAGACCTAGACCATACCCATCACCCCACAAAGCTCCCTGCACATTCCTGTGGCAGTGAAAGCAAACCTGGGTGGAGCTGTTGGGCATGTGGCTTAATGGATACTTGTCCTCTGCACACAGGTCGTTCTGGTGACGGACGGCTGTCTCGGCATTGGTAGAGGGTCCCTGAGACATTCCCTAGCGACACACAATCAAAGGAGCGACAGCAACAGGTTCCCGCTGCCTTTCCCTTTCCCGTCTAAGATATACATCATGTGCATGGCAAACCTGGAAGAGGTAATGCCTTCTGCTAACTGCTTTTTAGATGGGTTAGGTAAATCCCAGGGCTCGGTTTATTTTTCAGTATATTCAATGAACACTCTTGCGTACGGTATATCATTTAGCTTTGAAAAGACTTGATTTCACATGCTCTTTGACATAACAACACTCACCTCTCCGAGAGTATAGCTGGAGATGCCCATTCTGCTGATGACCATGAAGGGTTGAGATGGTCTTTTTTTTCTGTCCATTCCTCCAGAAATGTTGACAGAGGTATACTTTAGGTTTTTTCTGTTTTGGGGAGGAGGGTTTGGAACGGGGGAACATAGGTCTTTTTGTTTGTTTGTTGAGGTGCTGGTATTGGGGCTTAAAATCAAAGCCTGGATGCTGTCCCTGAGCTTTTTGCTCAAGACTAGCACTCTACCATTTTGAGCCACAGCTCCACTTCTAGCTTTTTTGGTAGTTTAGTGGAGCTGAAGATCTCACAGATTTTACTACTCAGGCTTGGCTTCAAACTGCCATCCTCAGCTCAAACTGCCATCCTCAGCTCTCAACCTCCTGAGTAGCTAGGATTACAGGCATGAGCCACCAGCACCTGGCTTCTGATGTGTTTTATTAAATACTTCCTGCTTTTCCATTGAGTCAGGAATTATTTCACTTTACCTCAGTTTTTCTCTCTATAAAATGCTGATAATTGATGGCTCTTGCCAAACCATGCCAGGAACAGGTTGTAGGGAAGATGCTGTATGGCTACTAACTGTGGTCTCCTGAGAATCTGCAGAACTACGTATGAATAAAGTACCTCTTGTAACCTTGAGGCAGATTGCAGTAGTTGAGGTAAGAAGGTCCATGAGACTCAGTATCTCCACTAAACTACAAAAAAATCTGGAAGTGGAGTTGTGGCTCAAGTGGTAGAGTGCTAGCCTTGAGCAAAAAGCTCAAGGACAACACCTAGGCTCTGGAATTGAGCCCAGGAACTGGCACACACACAGAACAATTGTTGTGTTCCTTCCTTCTTTATTTGTATTTTTTTTGGGGGGGTGGGGGTGCGGTCGTGGGGCCTAAACTCTGGGCCTGGGCGCTGTCCCTCAGCTCTTCAGCTCAAGGCTAGCACTCTACCACTTGAGCCACAGCACCACTTCCGGCTTTTTTCTTTTTGCTTATGTGGTGCTGAGGAATCGAACCCAGGGCCTCATGCATGCAAGGCAATCGCTCTACCACTGAGCCACCTTCCCAGCCCCTGTAGTTACTTCCTTCTGATATTGACTGTTAAGAAAATCATCTCACGGACTCAACACCCGTAATCCTAGCTACTCAGGAGGCTGAGATCTGAAGATCATGGTTCAAAGCCAGCCTGGGCAGGAAAGTCCATGAGACTCTTATCTACCAAAACTCCCAAAAAAGCTGCAAGTGGAGCTGTGGCTCCACTTGAGACTTGAGACTCTTATCTCCAATTAACGACTCAAAAAAACTGCAAGTAGCTCTAGGCTGAAGTGGTAGAGCAGTAGCTTTGAATACATAGAGGCTCAGGGACAGCATTCAAGCCCTGAGTTAAAGCCCTGCAACTGACAAAAAAAAAAGTATAAGGCCTTGAGTTTAAGCCCCAGTACCAGAACCAAAAGAACAAACAAACAAACCGTTTATTGCCCATTTTGTTACAGTGGCTGTGGCCTTGGTGTGCTGGTAGTGATGTGGTGATTTGTTCTACTTTAAAGGTGTCCTCTCTTGCTTTGTAGCTTCAGAGCACCGATTTCCTGGAATGCCTTGAACGTCTCATAGACCTCAACAATGGTGAAGGGCAAATTTTTACTATTGATGGCCCCCTGTGCTTGAAAAACGTGCAGTCTATGTTTGGGTGAGTATATGCCTTAAAGTTGTTTTTTGAGGGGTCGGGGGTGGGGGCTTCTTTACAATCTGATATTATCATTTGACAACCAAGAAGAACAGTTACTGTATCATTTCTTCAGTCTAACGTTCTCCCAACTGAGCTATTTCGGCGACCTCTCAGTTACTGTATTATTTCTAACAGTGTGAGTCCATTTTCCCACAGTTGCCCGTTTCTCAGGTAAAATAAGGTGGTCATGCTTTAAAAAGACTCAGCTGTTCCCAAGTTTAACTTGCTCTGGGGTTTCTCTCTCAATTGAAATTTCCTCTGTAAAAACATCAAAATGTTTTCCGTTTCACAAGTAGATTTAGTTTTGGAATCAGTGCGAAGGTTTAACCACCTTTACATCTTGAAATGTTACTTTCATGTGTACAGTCCTTTTATGTGTACCACATGTGAACTCTTCCTCCCTTAACAAGTCATGATCATCTTCTAGAAAGCTGATAGACCTGGCATATTCGCCTTTCCATGCTGTGCTCAAGTGTGGCCACCTGACCGCTGACGTCCAGGTCTTCCCCAGGCCAGAGCCATTCATTGTAGATGAAGAAATCGATCCTATCCCAAAAGTCATTAAGACAGGTAATGCATGAAAAATTCCCTCCTGGCCTTCCTCTTTTCTCTGCCCTCTTTTCACTTGTGACTTACTTTCTCCCCATCTAGGAGGGTTGGAAAGAATCTTGTATTCTCACAGGGAGCTGCTAGTGTCATCAGCCCTTGATTTTTTTTTCTTTTTTGCTGGTCCTGGGGGCTTGAACTCAGGGCCTGGGCATTGTCCCTGAGCCTCTTTTGCTCAAGGCTAGCCCTCTACCACTTGAGCCACAGCACCACTTCAGACTTTTTCTGTTTATGTGATACTGAGGAATCAAACCCAGGGCTTCATGCAGTCCAGAGGAGAACCTTCTTAGGTGATTTGTCTATACTGAGATAATGTTTTCTGCATAGTTTTCAATCCACTCTATCACAATTACTCATTTGGAAGTGTTCTCATTTCCATCATTTTTTCTGATTCTTTTACCCACCTTAGTGTGCCAATGAGTCAGGCCTGACCCTGAATGTGCCACGCAATATATGGAGCCCGGAGGCAGGCCTGCTGGACATGCTGGTGATGAACCTGGTCCCTGCCTACCAGAAAGGCAATCTCTTCTATGTTGGAAACTACCTCCACAATTATAGACTGTGGGGGACAATGCAGCAAGTGCTGGATATTGTGTTTAAAAAGTGAGTGTTCCCCCTTCCTTCGCATCTTGGTCTGTTCAGCCCCTCCTTGCTGAGTTGTGGAATACTTGGCACCCCTCTGAACCTGTTGATTTCATGGGGGTCTTCTCACAGGAGCTTGGCATGAGACAAAGAAGTGCACCCCCTGCCTACTTTCTTAGTATGGTCTGCCCAGTACATTTCCCAGAAAAGCTACTGGAACCTCAGAAGCTTGCTTACTGAGGGGCTAGGATTACAGGCATGTGCCAGAGGCACCCAACTTCTGCCCTCACCTAGGTGAGGTTCTAGGAAATCACATTTCCCATGAGTAAATAAGGTTTCATTGGGAATTGGATGTCTGTGAATAATGTAGACCCAGGAAAGGCTAGGTGTGGGAAGACGGGTGAACTGGAGGCTGAATCACCTCAGAGACCTCAGGGAGGGATTATGTTGGCTTTACATATTTATAACTCCTGAAGCTTTTATGATTTTGTGTGTGTGCCAGTCCTGCAACCTGAACTCAGGGCCTGATTGCTGTTTCTTTGGTGCTCAGAGATACCACTACAGCATTTGAACCATAGGTGCTATTCTGGTCTTCAAAAATTAGTTTCTTTAGACTTTTACTGACTAATGTCTGATCAGACTGTGCACCTGAGATCTCATGTTCCTGATGAGCTAGAATTTGAGGTATTAGCCACTGGCACATTTTCCTTGGACCAAATGCGTATACCTCTCATAGAAGAATTTTCACTGAACTGTATAGACATATCTCACTTGTTTATGTGTCAGATTCCATTCCCATCTGGGAATGAGCCCATCCCATATGTGTCCTGTGTGGGCAGAAAAGGAGAAGCTGAGAGGTGACTTCCTCCTGTGCTCCCATAGGTACAGATTCCCGGGCCGTAACTCCGAGGAAGATGAACAAGTAAAGAAGTAAGTGGACTGTGGCACATCGAAAAGGCCCCTTCTTGTAAAATGGTATCTTTGAGGCTTCTGAATCCAACTAAAGATTTCTCCTTTGCACACCACTTGTACTTTCCACTAGGGGCAGAGGCTTGGGATTGGAGTGGTGGCAGAGAACACAGTTGTGGTGTGGTTGTGGACTCTCAGGGATGACAGGGAGGGCTGTGTACAAAATCAGTTCCTTCTTGTTACCTATCCCGGTGAGAATATTGGAGAATTATCTTTCAGAAGCTTCTAGTCGTGGCTCGTAAAGATCACTCTGCGTGCAGGAATCTCCTCCTGCTTCCCAACATGCAAGTGTTCATATAGCAGTCCTTGCAGAAAGGGGCTATTGGAGGCCCAGGAGAGAGAGGGCAGGCACTCACTCTTCCTGTCACCAATCTGCCCACAGCACCGTTTGTTCCATCTTCACCATGTGGATGGACTGCTATCCTGCAGATTTCCGAGAGCCCCAGAACCGACACCCAGTGAAAGAACTTACCCACTATGCCATGCTCCACATGCCCTCCTCGGACCTGGTCCTCCACCTCCACATTCTTCTCGATGAGCTGGAGGAGACCGGGAAGAAAGAGACCAAGAAAGAGAGGAAGAAGTCCCTGTGTGGTCACCTCAGAGCTTGTGAGTAGGGATGGCACCTGGGCCTCTAGGGATGAGCCTAATTGCCTGGTTTGTTTTCTTATACATTCTGATGTCCCAGACACATGAGTCCTGAGTAAAGGCAGAAGAGTGACCTGGAGCTGTCCAACAACACTTACTGGCTATGAAGGGAACTGTTAGTGCACTGTGAGTGGCAAGGAGCCTAACCCATGCCTGCATGGGGTGATCAGGCCATTACTAAAGTTCTAGGACATGGCAAACCAGATGTTCTTGAAAGTTGTTCTGTCTATTGAGACAAATGCCAGGCTAAATGTTCTGTATGTGGGACTTTCTTCCATTAGTGAATTCATGTCTGTACGCACCCCCATTTTGCTCTGTGCAAATATGTAAGGACATTTCACCTCAAAATACCACCAAAACGTTACTTTGGGGGAAAACTGTTTGACAATATACAAAGGAAATAGGTAAAAGCCATCATCAATAGAAGACAGAAGACTTAGCCAGAGGGACAAAGACATGCCAGGTGTCCTGGCCCATCTCAATAATTGTAGCTTCAAGAATGCCCTATACTTCCTCAAGGTTCAAATCAGCCCTTGTTGACAACTCTGAAAGACTTATCCAATGAGCCAGCAAAAGTCAGGAACTCATAGCATGGCTCAAGTTACATGTTTAAGCATTGAACAAAAAATAAGCAAGAGCTCAAGGCCGTGAGTTCAAATTCCACTACTGGCACAAAAGATGAAACATGTAGACATGAAATGTGGGCAATGGTAGCTTTAAACCATGGAAACAAAAACATACAAATGGGAATATTACATATATAAGCAATAAGGCCAGACTTTTAAACAATTGGTGGGTAGGTATGGGCCTGTTTATGTTCTATGGGAGCATGTGGAATAATTTATGAAACACCCAATAGATTCCAGGTAGCCAAATGTGGATCAGGATGAGGTGGTACTATGTAGGGAATCATGGAAGAATAGGATATACATCTAAGATATCCATATACATTTTTCTAAATGGAGTTGTCAGGGATTTCTCAGTCTTCCTGTCTTTCTTTCTGTGTTTGTCTGTCTCTGTCTCTATTTCTGTCTGTCTCTGTCTGTTTCTGTCTCTCTCTCTGTCTCTCTGGTTTTTTTTTCTGTCTGTCTCTGTCTCTGTCTCTCCCTTTTCCTCTCTCCGTTTGGTTGTGGAGTTTGAACTCATGCTGTGGGCACTGTCTCTGAGCTCTTTTCTGCACAAGGCTAATGCGCTTCCACTTACAGTCACGGCTCCCCTTCCATTTTTTGGTGCTTAATTGGAGAGAAGAGTCTCATGGACTTTCCCGCTTGATCTGGCTTTGAACCATGATCCTCGGATTTAGACTCCTGACTAGCTAGCAGTACAGGCGAGATCCACAGCATCCAGTCAGGAATCTTTTTGAAACCTGATTTTCTAAGAAATCACATAAATGTTTCATAGCAAAGGTTTGAAGCCTGCCTTCAATGTGACAAGAAAAGAATTTTGTCAGCCTGAGACAATTGAAGATCCTGGAGTATTGTTTGTTGTTGTTTGAGTCTGGAACCCAGACATATACAAGCGACTGAAGTACTACACCATTAGCTTTACAATCTGAGTCTAGGGATTCAAGTTTATATAAAATGTGAGGTCTCCATCATGCATACCTCTAAGATATGGTACATGACTTCTGCATTTCTACTGGTGTTTCAAGAACTATTTATATAATTGTTGTTTTGTAAATCTGGTGGTAGAGCTGCACACTTCTTTTTTTTTTTTTTTTTTTTTTTTTTTTTTTTTAATTGTATTTTATTTTATTTGAGAACATACTGTACAGGGGGGCTACAATTACATGGGCAGGATAATGCATACATTTCTTACCAAGCATTGCAGCCTCCTCCTTTGTTTACCCTTCACTTCCCTTCCCCGCCTCCCCCCTCCCCCCACCCAATTTTACCCCCCTCCCCCCACCCAATTATACCCCCCCCCCCACCGACATTGTAAAGCTGGTTTTGACATGACATTTTGTACTTCTCATTGTTGCAACAGGTCCACCTGAATCCTTAAACGACTTGTTTGTCCCCATCTCCTCCACATGTTATACTGACATCAAATATAGTGAAAGCGGGGGTTACACTGTGGGGGAGGGACATACAAAGCAACAAAGAAATAATCTTATAAATGCGTTAGAAACACATGCATGAAAGAAACGAAAACATTAAAATACATATTTTAGGGTTCATTTTCCTAACATCACATTATCTGACCTTTTCTGCTTGACTCATACCTATACTAGATATTGCAAATAAGGGAAACCATGGGACCTATGCTTCTTTGGGCCTGGCTTACTTCACTTAATATAATTTTTTCCAAACCTTTCCATTTCCTAACAAATGGGGAAATGTCATTCTTTCTGATGGAGGCATAGAATTCCATTGTGTATATATACCACATTTTCTTGATCCATTCATCTACTGAGGGGCATCTGGGTTGGTTCCATATCTTAGCTATGGTAAATAATGCTGCAATAAACATAGTTGTGCTGGTAGCTTTAGTGTGGTCTTGTTTGTAAACATTTGGGTAAATGCCCAAAAGTGGGATTGCTGGATCATAGGGGAGATCTATGTGAAGTCTTCTGAGGTACCTCCATACTGCTTTCCAAAGTGGTTGAACAAGTTTACATTCCCACCAACAATGAAGTAAGGTTCCTTTCTGTCCACATCCCCTCCAGCATCTGTTGTTGTTAGAGTTCTTGATTTTTGCTGTTCTAACTGGAGTGAGGTGATATCTCAATGTTGTTTTGATTTGCATTTCTTTTATGGCTAGGGATGTTGAACATTTCTTCATGTGTCTATTGGCCATCCTTGTTTCTTCTTCAGAGAAGCTTCTCTTTAAGTCTTTCGCCCACTTATTTATTGGGCAGTTGATTCTTTGAGGATTTGTTGTTGGGTGGTTTAATTTTTTGAGTTCCAAGTATATTTTAGATATGAGACCCTTGTCCATTGTATGGCTAGTAAAGATCTTCTCCCAATCGGTGGGCTTTCTATTGATCTTGCCAGCTATGTCATTTGCCCTGCAGAAGCTCTGCAATCTTATGCAATCCCATTTGTCCAACCTTTCTTTGATTTGTTGTGCTTCCGGGTCTCTATTCAGAAAATTTCGACCTGAGCCAAGGAGACCTAGGGTTTCTCCTATTCCATCCTGTAATGTTTTCAGAGTGTCTGCTTTGACTTCAAGGTCTTTGATCCATTTGGAGTTGATTCTGGTACAGGGTGATATATAAGGATCTAGCTTTAGTTTTCTACATGTAGTTAACCAATTTTGCCAGCACCATTTACTGAAGAGGCTGTCTTTCTTCCATTCTATTGTTTTAGCTTCCTTATCGAAGATTAGATGGCTATAGGTCTGTAGGTTCATTTCTGGGTTTTCAATTCTATTCCATTGGTCCTGAGGTCTGTTCTTATGCCAATACCAAGCTGTTTTGATTACTATGGCTTTATAGTAGAGTTTGAAATTTGGTATTGATATTCCTCCAGCAGTGTTCTTTCCGTTGAGGAGCGTTTTTGCTATTCGGGGTCTTTTATTGTTCCATATGAATTTTTGGATTGCCTCCTCTATTTCCTTGAAGAATGAGGGTGGAATTTTGATAGGTATCGCGTTGAATTTGTAGATAGCCTTGGGAAGTATTGCCATTTTCACGATGTTAATCTTGCCAATCCAGGAGCATGGGAGGTTTTGCCATTTTTTAAGTTCTGTGTTGATTTCCTTTTTCAAGATTTTAAAGTTTTCATCATAGAGGTCCTTCACTTCTTTGGTTAAGTTAATTCCTAGGTATTTTATTTTTTGTGGGGCAATTACAAATGGAGTTGCTTTCCTAATTTCAGCCACACTTTTCTCATTGTTGGCATATAGAAAAGCCATTGATTTTTGGGGGTTAATTTTATAACCTGCTACTTTGCCAAAGTTTTGAATCAGCTTGAGTAATTTGGGAGTGGAGTCTATGGGATTCTTTAAATACAAGATCATGTCATCTGCAAAGAGGGAGAGTTTTATTTCTTCTTTCCCTATTTGGATCCCCTTTATGTCTGCATCTTGTCTTATTGCTGTAGCTAGGCATTCTAGTACTAGATTGAAGAGAAGTGGAGAGAGTGGGCATCCTTGTCTTGTTCCTGAGTTAAGAGGAAATGGCTTTAGTTTTTCACCATTGAGTATAATGCTGGCTGTAGGTTTGTCATATACAGCCTTTATTGTATTGAGGAATGTTCCATGGATTCCTAATTTTTCCAGAACCTTCATCATAAAGGGGTGTTGGATCTTGTCAAATGCTTTTTCTGCATCTATTGAGATAACCATGTGGTTCTTATTCTTGCTCCTGTTGATGTGATGAATAATATTAATTGATTTGCGTATATTGAACCAGCTTTGCATCCCTGAAATGAATCCTGTTTGATCATGGTGTATGATTTTTTGGATGAATTGTTGAAGTCGATTGGCCAAAATTTTGTTGAGAAGTTTTGCATCAATGTTCATCAAAGAAATGGGTCTATAGTTCTCTTTCTTTGATGAGTCCCTGCCTGGTTTTGGGATGAGGGTTATGATGGCTTCATAGAATGTGTTCGGTAGTGAGCTTTCTCTTTCAATTTCTTTGAAGAGTTGGAGGAGTATTGGTGTGAGCTCTGCTTTGAAGGCCTTGTAAAATTCCGCTGTAAAACCATCTGGTCCTGGACTTTTCTTAGCTGGGAGGTCTCTTATTGCTGTTTCTATTTCAATGCTTGATATGGGCCTGTTAAGCTGGTTTAACTCATCTTGGTTTAGTTTTGGCATGTCAATATTTGCAAGGAAAAGGTCCATTTCTGTCAAGTTCTCAAACTTATTAGCATAAAGTTTTGAGAAGTATCCCCTAATAATGTTCTGAATCTTGGTTGTTTCCGTGGTGATGTTTCCATTCTCATCTCTGAGTTTATTAATTTGGGTGTGTTCTCTCCTTTTTCTGATAAGGTTTGCTAAGGGTCTGTCAATTTTGTTAAGTTTTTCGAAGAACCAACTCTTTGTTTTGTTGATTCTTTCTATAGTTTTTTTGGATTCTAATTCATTTAATTCTGATTTAATTTTGATTATTTCTTTCCGTCTACTGGATTGGGGTTTATCTTGCTGCTCTTTTTCAAGGAGGTTTAGATGTGTCATTAAATTGTTAGTTTCCGATCTCTCCAATTTGTTGATGTAGGAGCTCAGAGCTATAAACTTGCCTCTGAGTACTGCCTTTGCTGTGTCCCAGAGGAGCTGGTAATTTGTGTGTTCATTTTTGTTGAATAGCATGAACATTTGAATTTCCTTTCTAATCTCTTCCATGACCCACTCATGATTCAGCAGTGTGTTGTTCAGCCTCCATGTGATACCGGACTTTCTTTGGTGGCTTTTGGTGTTGAGATCTAATTTTATTCCCTTGTGGTCAGAGAGAATGCAAGGTATAACTTCAATGTTTCTGAATTTGGACAAGTTTGCTTTGTGGCCTAAAATGTGGTCTATTTTAGAAAACGTTCCATGTGCTGCTGAGAAGAACGTGTATTCTGTTGCTGCTGGGTGAAATGTTCGGTAAATGTCTGTTAAGTCTAGTTGATCTATGCAGCTGTTTAGATCTGCGGTTTCTCTGTTGAGTTTTTGCCGAGTTGATCTATCTAGTGGGGAGAGTGGTGTGTTAAAATCCCCAACAATTAATGTCTTTGGATCTATATGGGATTTGAGGGAAAGTAGTGTTTCTTTGATAAATTTGGGTGCTCCATTGTTTGGCGAATAGATATTTAGAATTGTAATATCCTCCTGAAGGAGAGATCCTTTAATTAGTATGTAGCGACCTTCTTTATCTCTTCTCACGAATTTTAGTTTGAAGTCTATTTTATCTGATATTAGGATTGCAACTCCCGCCTGTTTATGAGGGCCGTTTGCTTGGTAGATTTTGTTCCAGCCTTTAACTTTGAAAATATGTTTGTTTTTACGGGCAAGATGTGACTCCTGCAGGCAGCAGATAGAGGGGTCTTGTTTTTTAATCCAACTAGACAGTCTATGTCGCTTAATTGGAGAGTTCAGTCCGTTAACGTTAAGAGATAGGACTGAGAGGTATTTGGGGGTTCCTGCCATGTTATCCACCTTCTTGGGGGCTGTGAAAACTGGGTTCTTCCTAAGGTTCTTGGATTCTCAGTTTGGGTGCAGTTTCTTGGCCTTTGTTGCGTTCTTGTTGGTTTTCTATGTGTAGGACATCTTTAAGAATCTTTTGCAGGGCTGGTTTGGTGGAGATGTATTGTTTCAATTTTTCTTTGCTATGGAAGGTTTTTATTTGGCCTTCAGTTATGAAGGAGAGTTTAGCTGGGTACAGTATTCTTGGTTGATAGTTGTTTGTTTTTAGGGCATGGCATACGTCATTCCAGGCTCTTCTTGCTTTGATTGTCTCTGCTGAGAAATCTGAGGTAATTCTAATTGGTTTCCCTTTATAGGTGATTAACCTTTTCTCCTTGACAGCTTTAAGGATCTTTTCCTTGGTCTGGGTTGATCCTGTGTGGATTATAATGTGACGGTGGGATGTCCTATTCTGGTCTGGTCTATTTGGGGTTCTAAAAGCTTCTTGTATCTGAATAGGCCTATCTTTTTGTATATTTGGGAAGTTCTCTGCTAGGATCCTATTAAACAAATTTCCTAGACCATTAACTTCTGTTTCTAGATGCTCCTCTACACCCATTATCCTTAGATTGGGCCTTCTGATGGTGTCTTCCAGGTGTTGGATAGACCTATCATATTTCTTGGACTTGTCTTGGATGGTTGTATGTTCTTTCTCTATAATATCTAGGCTGTCTTCAATCCCTGAGATTCGATCTTCTGCATGGTCTAACCTGCTGTCAAGACTCTCTACTTTGTTTTTTATCTCTTTTCCTTCTAATTGGTCAGCTTTGATGGCCTCAAGTTCTTTGTTGAAGCTCTGTTTTAGGTCTTGTATGAATTTCTTTACTTCCTTAATTTGGTGTTCAGTGTTTGTTCTCAAATCACTTAGTTGATTGGTTATGGTTTCTTTGGACTCCCATTCCTTCTGTTGGGTTCCATTCAGCATTCCCTTTGTGGTCTCCCTGACTTCCTTCAGGTCTTTGTTAATGGATTCCATGAATGCCTTTAGTGATCTTTGTGTATTCTCTACCTGGTCTCTTAATTCGTGAATTACTCTTTGATTAGTTTCCTCCCTTCTGTGGGATTCCTGCAGTTCTCTTTGAGTGTTCTCTGCCTGCTCACGCCATTCCTCCCTTTCTCTTTGAGTATTCTCAAGTTGTTCACGCAAATCCTGTATCAGTTTTTGAGAAGCTTCCTCACGCTTATGATATTCCTGTATAAACTTCTGGGATGCCTCCTCTCTCTCCCTATCACGCTCATACAGAGTCCTTTGTACATTGTCAAACTTCTCATTTATCATGTTTGCTATTAGTGTTTGTAGAGCTATTTGGGAACTCTCCTCTGGATTATTCTTTATCTGTTCTAATCCCTGATTATCAAGGTTGGGAATTGAGATACCCGAATTTGCCATTTTTCTTGTGTTTTTCCGGCTTACTCGGCCCATTTGAGATAAAGATTGCACCAGTTTTGTGCTAGAACACTATCTTAAGGCAACCATCAACCAAAGTTTGCATTTGTACCGTCAATAGTCTACAGATACAATCTAGTTCAACAGATACATCTATTCAACATCAAACGACTATATGTTAAAGGACTTCGAACCGCAGAAAAGAATTTGGGAAACCAGAAATTATTAGGATTAGGGAGAGATGTGGGTAAAAAATAGGAGTAGATTGGTGTGGGGAGGCACAGGGAGAGTTAACTATGTCCTAATCACAGTGCAGGAAATGAGTTGGGTAGGATGCAAGTAGAGAGAGAGAGAAAAAGAAGAGATGGAAAGGGGAATAAAGAGAGACCAGAAAAAGAATAGAAACGTAAAAATTAATGTTATTATAGAGGTTAAAAGACCGTCTATTTAGAGTGGAATGTGAATATGTTCAGAGAAGGGGAGGGACATAGAGGAGATGTGAAAAGCTTTAAGGATGGGAACGGGAGAAGAAAAGATCAGAAGTTCAGTAGAGCTAGATAAAAAACAAAAAGATAATTAAGAAAGAAAGAAAAAGAGAAAGAAGACAAGAAAAGAAAGGAAAACTCTTATTCACGTATTCCTAAAATAAAAATTATAAGATGAGAAAAAAAAAAGGTTACTGGAAAACAATTATTTTTTCAGAAGAGGCAAAAATTAAAGATTAATAAAAGTTTTAGAAGGGAAAAAATTTATATATATATATATATATATATATATATATATATATATAAGGTAACAAAAAACAAAAAACAAGCAAAAAAAAAAAAGAAAAGAAGAAGAAGAAGAAAAAAAGAAAAAAAAAAGAAAAAGAAAAAAAAAAAAAAAGTCTTTTGATTTTTTTTTTTTGGGGGGGGGAGGAGTGGGAAGAATCCTGTATCTCCCTTTTGTCTGCAACCAGTCTCTTGTTGGAGTCTCTGGTCAGCTTGAGGTCCTGTGGCTTGATTGGTTTCTTAAGTCGGTTGGTTGGAAGAGGCAGAAAAATACTCTGCTTTACCCAAGATTTTGAGATCCCCCTCCCAGGTTAGTTTTCTGGGAGGGTGGTCTGCTTTGAGAGTCACAAAAGAGGGGGATGTGGTGATGAGGCTAGGTTCTGGGTAGAGTTGAGGCCTTTCAATAAACAGTAGCTTTTCCCTGGGGCTATTTTGTGATAAAGCTCACAGCGCCCAGCCTGGAGCCATTCTCAGGGTTTCTGTTTTTCAATTGATTGTCGAGGCTGCTAGAGGGAGGGGCAGCCTCTGGCTCTGGTTACCCAGTGAAGTAAGGCACTCCGATGGCTGGCGCCTGAGCTGGGTGGCTTTTCCCTGGATGGAGCTGAGTCTGGCAGGTCACTTCGCCGTTAAGTTCTTGTGACCTGCTAAATGACTCATTTTATTCCAAGGCCTGAGCTGGAGCTAGCAGCTCCTCCGAACTTTGTCGGTATCCAAGATGGAGATCACCGGTGCTGGGGGGGGAGGGGTGGCCTTCCCTCCTCTGCTCCCTGAGGAGTGAGGATGTCGGGCTTGTACTCACACCGAGTCTTGGATCCTGGGTCGTCTCTGGTCTGCAAACAGCAGGATGAAGATGTTCGCTCCTTGTCGGTTCTTGTTGGTGTTGAGTAGAATCCGCTCGTCGGCTGTGTCTGGCTCCTTCGTCCCCGACTCTCTGTGTCTCAGGTATGTCTCCGAGGCGGTGGTCGCCGCCGCCTCGGCCCCGCCGCCGGAGCGGCAGCTGCTGCGTTTCCTTGGCTTCCCCTCTCTTGTCTAACTCTCTGTCCTGTGATGACACACTTGGTGTGATTCTCTGGCTTAGGACTGTTCACTGGAACTCTAAAACTCCTTTCTATGCGAGAGCTTGTTCAGATTCCAGCTTCTCCTCCGCCATCTTCCCGGAACTCCCAGCTGCACA
>NW_027204463.1:0-27745 GCF_024711535.1 Dipodomys merriami | reverse complement strand
AGAAAACAAAATTAATTCCAAAATGATTCAGTGCACCTACTTTTGCAGAGTTATGTTATGGATTCTTTGCTGGACGTATTCTCTAAAAACAAATTGTTTAAGTAGGGTTACAGTTGGACCCATTGCAACAATGAGATGTACAAGTCCTTATGTCGAAAAACGAACTTTACAACTTTGGTGTGGGAGGAGGATGGGGTGTTGGAGAGGGGGAGTATGGGAAGGTATGGGAAAGGGAAACAAAGAAGAGGCAACAATGCTTAATAAGAAATGTACTCGTTATCTTACCCGCGTAATTGTAACTCCTCCCATTCGGTATTTTCACAATCAAATAAAAATAAAAAATGTCAAATTTTACCTTTACAATAAACTTCATCTAATATTTCTTGTTTGAAAAGAGACGTCTATACAATTGATGTCACTTGGCTTTCTTACTATCTTAGTTCGAAGCCAACCCTGGCAGGAGAGTCTGTCAAACTCTTATCTGTAATTACACAGCAAAAAAGCCACAAATGGAGTTTTGGTTCAAGCAGTAGAGTACTAGCTTTGGGAGCAGGTGAGCAGGAAAAAAAATGTTCAGGGACAGGATCCAGCCTATGAGTTCAAGCCCCATAACCAACACAAACTAAAAAAACAAGCAAAAAAAAAACCCTAGATATTTCATTGGACCCTCTTTAAAGGAGTACTGGTCTGAGAAGAGGCTCCTTTTGCTGATCATACTCACTGGATGCTTTATTGGAATCCTTATTGCTCTGGAGAATTTAGGACCAAACTAAAGGAATTGATAACTGACTCCTGCAACAAGAGAATCAACTCAGGGGTGAAATATCCATCCATAAGGCACTTTAAAACTTCCATGTCTTTGTTTTTTTGCAGTAGAATGTTTTTTTATGGGTGGGGGGAACAGTCGTGGTCCTGAACTCTAGGCCTGGGTGCTATCCCTCAGCTCTTCAACTCTACAACTTGAGCCACAGCACCACTTCTGGCTTACTTTTTGCTTATGTGGTGCTGAGGAATCAAACCTGGGCCTCATGCATGCAAGGCAAGCGCTCTTCCACTGAGCCACCTTCCCAGTCCCTGCAGTAGAACATGTTTAAATCCACGTTATTTCCTTTTGTTCAATGCTCGCGTTCAAATGGCACATTATTTCTCTTTGTAATACTCTCAACTAGAAGTTTACAGAGAAGTTATATATGAGTAAAAACACACACGAAAAAGTCAGGGACAGAGTTCCCTTTAAGCCTTGGGATTCTTTCTTGTACAGTAAAAAGGAATGCACAAGTTAACTTGAACTTTTTCAATCCTCTATATTCCATTCCTCTCCTTGGATCAGTTTCCACATCCAGTAAGAGTTACTTTCAGGAACAATCTATGGTGCTGCCTGAGGTATAAAGAATATTTTCTTGCTTCACCGAAATAACACAAGGACAGCCTGACCTGAGGTAACAGGTGTTTTAGAGACAACTTAGTAAAGAGAAAATATGAAATCATATTGCTTATAAATACATTATCCATGAGTGTATTGAGTTCAAACTTTGGAAGTTCTCTATAAATTAAGGCGAATTTTAAATGGGAAGAAGTTTCTCCAATCTTTTTTTTTTGTGAGTGTATGTGCTGCATATTATTTTCCAAGTGTGCATGAGTTAACAGTAAGGACACAATACCAATAATAGGAGAAAGAGAAGTTTTATGTTTAAGTGTAAGGGTTCGATACACTATAGAAGATTCTACAAATAAGACAACATTGAAACAATAAAGCCAAGTCCAGTATGTAGATTTATGAGAGTGATATACAGAAAGCATTACTCCTACATGGAACATGAAGTATGAGGCCACTCCCCTTCTAAATCACGCTTGCTAATTACACAACTTTGTAGAGAGTAGAATGAAAGCATAATTAAGTTTCCAATGCAAATCAGATATAAGAGCATGAACTTAATTGAAAAATAAATCCATCCTGAGAGAGCAGGGATTATACTAGCCATGAACTGTTGGATAAGAACATATTTTTTTTCTTTCCTTTACTTACATATTTTTTGTTGGTGGTGGTCTTGGCACTTGAACTCTGGGCCTGGGAGCTGTCCCTCTGCTATTCAGCTCAAGGCTAATGCTCTATCACTTGAGCCACAGTGCCACTTTTAGTTTTCTTGTTGTTAATTGGAAAAAGAGTCTCTGGGTCTTTCCTGCCTGAGCTGTTTTGAACCCCTATCCGAAGATCTCACCACCACCCAGCTTAAGATCACATTTCTAACAGTGTACACTCAGCATATGTAATGTGCATGTTCATCTAACTTTATATGAATTCTTGAGTTAAAAATCTATGCTACAGCTTAGCCTTTACACTCACAAAATGTTTGTAAGTTGAAACTACTGGAGAAATAAAACTTAAGAATGTAAAGTGGTCTGGGAAGTTCGGTTTTCATCCAGCCTGATTAGAACAGTCTTTGAGAAACTATCTATAATTAACCAGCCAAAAGCTGGATTGGAAGAATGGCTCAAGTATTGGAATACCAGTCATGAGCAAGATTACTGAATAAGAGCTTGAGGCTTTTGCATACATGCACACAGACATAGACATAATAGAGGCACTTATATTTGCACACACGAATACACAAATGAAGCAAATCTCAGAATAAGTAGAAAAGTTAGAAAACAATAGAAAATATGTCCTGAGTAAGACTAGAATCAAGTGATAATTTTTAATGTTACAAAGTCCTCAAGTGAACATTCTTCAAAAAAGTTTAAGAATATTACATAGATAGGGACCAGAGATAGTAAGGGGGTCAAGTAATCATTTATTAAAGGCATCAGATCCATGGAGGAATGAATCAGAGAACTCTGCAGTTGCATCTGAAAATGTTCATATCCTGTGTCAAATGTTAGAACATCTTTGAAAAGAGTACATGAACACTCTGAGCTGTCTATTGATTAATATTACTGGAGATTTTCAGAATTGCTATTCTGTATCTAGATTAAATACACCAAGAAATTATGGAGGAGCAATGTGATACAAGGCTAGAATTCTAACACTCAGACTAAGACAGATTAGATAGTGTAATTACACAGTGATACCTTCCCTGGACCAGATAGTATAATTTTGTATTAAGAAAACAAACCAAACAAGAAAAGAATACAAAGTTGGAAATTTGGGCTAATTTTGTCATTATGTTTTGAGAAGTCAAGTTTCCTATTGAAATGCAACTCATATATAATCCTCAGTTGTATTTTAAATGCTCTAATTACAGAACATTCTTAGATGCAAAATGGCTCATGATTCCCATCCAAAATTTGAAAAAGTAAGTAATCATCATTCTGGTAGATTCCAAGGAAAGGATGAAGGATTACAAAAGCTTAAGCTGGAGAAATAGCAAAGTTATTCTAATGTAAGACTTTGTAGATCTTGCTAAATTAGAGTTCAGATTTAAAATAAATATTTTGGTTTTGTTTGTAATTTCGTATTCTAAAGGATACTGCCAAATTCTTTTTAAGTAGAGGGTTTAATGGACAAATTTAGAAATGTTTCTTGCATTCTATTTGCCTAGAATATTCTTTCATGAGAGCTATAATTAGATCTCATTTAATAGATAATTCCAACAGTTCATGTATAAAATGATAATGAAAGACCCCCGACAGGGTGTTGATTGGTTAATTTTGAATCATGCTTAAGGAGGGGATTGGTCAGGTTGAGTCAGGCGAGCAGGTTAGCTGACATGCCTGGACTTGCCCCGACATGCCTGGACTTGCCCCTTTTGATGGAGGCTTAGTTTTACGGGAAGGGAGGGGTTGGCCAGCAAGTTGGGTGGCCTAGTGGCGACACAATGCCTGCCCCACAGGCAATGACTCAGAGGCCTGTCGTTTTATTTCTTGGTTAGCAGCCTGACCAGGCCTGACCACTGACCGTCGTAACCTGCCTCACCCTTCTTGGCATAGTTTCGCGGGGGATGGGTGGCAGCTGTCCTAGTGGGCAAGCATGAACTGGGGTCTTTCATCCCCCCATTTTCTTTTTGTCTGAATGAAATTCTTCATTCAATCGGAGTTTCCTCCGTAGCTTTAAGTTGGTGGTATTGTTGTGTTAACACCAGGGCCTGAGGGGGTTTCTGGATATCACCCAAAAGAATGTCCCACAAGATCTTAGATTTAGCAACAGTCAACCAGGAAGCAGACTCAGGTGACGGAATCAAGCAGGAGTTCCTCCAAGTGACTGTCAGGCCGTCATTGAACTTTATCCATTAGGGTGTACAGCAGCACCAGCAGCAACGGCAACAGCAGGGTCTCTCAGTGGCTCCAAGGGACTGTCGTCACACCTCATGCTGGGCTGTAAATTCCTACACAGACTGGTTAAAGATACATTGCGTAGGCTTGGCAGGCTTTGATCCTGCTGGTTTTTAAGATCTTTTAAACAATAGCTCAGGACAATTTACCAAAATCACAACTTTTTACTAACCAGATATTTTTGTAAATAGACACAGAAGGCTCAGAAGTCTTAGTCTTGTAACCATCTCTGACAAATGCAGTCTCCACACCTTGCACACTTACAACAGTTAACACTATTTTTTTATGCTCTTTTTTAAAATTATTTTATCTATTTTGCCTCATTTTTCCAAAACTTCTGACTCTGGACCCTTGATCTTAAAATGGGGGTAGAAGGGCGAAGGTCCATCTTCTGTAACTTCTTCAAGCTGACTTTAGGAGCGTTGATCTTACCTAGCCAGGAACCTATAACCTTAGTCTATTTTACAAAGAGGCCATCAGAGTTAGATGTCATTAAGAACAATATTTAGTTTCTGACAACTGCACAGACCTTTTCTCCAGCTACAGCAGTGTAGCTTGTTTAGCACTCTGGTTTGCAAAAGCATCTTCCTAGATGGCTTAGGAATGTGATCTTTAATGATTCCAAACAATGTCTAAGTAACCTTTGCAGGCCTTCAGACAGATATCAATAGAAACACACTCTCAGGTTTACAAACTTTTTCCTGAGCAGATGAATTTCATGTAACTGGTGTCAGCTCAATTAGAGCTCCCAATTAGAGCTTTTTGGCACATAAAGGGGTTAAGATTTAAACTGTCCCCCGCATTTTATAACATTAGCTTTTTATTATCACAGAGGACTGGCAAGTTCTTGTCCCTTACAAGGTAGTCATGAACATTAGGCATGCTTATAAACTCTTCCCATGACCTCCCGGCTCTGACCAGTTTTGAAGGGCCATGCACAAATGACTCTAGGATCTGACATTTTTGCCATCCAAGCAGTGGCTTACTGCCTCTGGATGCTCCTCCATTGCTTTTGTCCCAGGAGTGTCTTCTCTACACTGGATAAATGCCTTATTGGCATTTTCCTTAGCTGGTTGCTGGACTTGAACTCGGGGCCTGAGCACTGTCCCTCAGCTCTACAGCTCAAGGCTAGCACTCTGCCACTTTGAGTCCCAGACTCGGGGCTTGAATGCTGTCCCTTAACCCTTCAGTCCAGGGCTTGCTCTTTCAGCACTCTGCTGGCTGAGTAGAGGTGACAGTCTCACAGGGACCTTTTTCTGCCCGGGCTGGCTTTGAACCAGTTTGCAGATCAATGAGTCTTATAAAAGGCCACTTTACTCCAATTGAAAGCAACAAGGTGGTCAACATAGAAGTAGCTTTTAAGCATGCTCTTACCTGAAACGTATTAAGACTCAAAGTTTCATCTGACAAACTGTAGGAATCCTCTGTGCTTTGCTCTGGACTTTGCTGGAAACTCGAAAAACACTATAAAAGCAAACTAGAATAGCACTTATTTTGGTAATCCTAATTTTTCCTTTGTGCACATTGAGGCCAATGTCAAGAACTTTATATCCAAAAATCCATTTCCTATTTTTTAACCTATTAATAACCTTTAATATTTTATACTTTAGTTATTATTTGCGTTTTGAAAAGATCCCTTGAAATCTTGAGGCCAAGTGTTACTCATTGCCTCTTGGCTTCTTGTTTTAAAACAGACATATATTAAGATTTTTAAACTTAGATGACAATTTTTCCTTAATGAGAAAATAACAATCATCATAACTGAACCAAAAAGTTAGACTTAGCGTCTTTATGACTTTTAAAAACATCCTAATTGTAAACATTAAAAGCAAGTCACATTGTACAAATAACTTTTTAACCCTCTTTTTAAGGCCTTCTTAATTTTAATGTTAACACATCCAAGGGGAAGTTTTAGCAATACTAATCAGATCATCACATTACTTATTTTAATCATGTTTTTAGTGGCTATCCACAGGGAAAAGAGACAGAATAACGATGGGCCACTTGGCCTCTCCTATGGAATAGGCAGGCACACACCCAATCCGACTCTTTAGGGTTAGATGAACTGCGTTTGTGCCAGCTTGCCTCACCATGGGTGGACTCCTCCCAGGGCCTGTCCCACCATGCATGACCAGCTGAACTGCACTTTTGCTTGTTCACCCCTTACCCCTAAAGATAGGTCTCCTGTTGGCTTCTAAGTTTTCCCCCTGTCTCTTCTCTTGGTTCTCGAATGAAATACACAGTTTTAGACAGACAGAACAGGTAACATCTTTGACAGTGTTAAACTAACTTTTACATTTAAATTTCTAATATTTATCCCCAAATTTTAGCCAAGGGAATTAAATGCCAAACTGCCAATGTATTTTTGTTAAGCCAGATAACTTGATTACAGTAAAACAGTCTTATGCATTTTAAAATATTAGTTTTTTTAAAATACCAGATTTTCTGATTTGCAAGTTAAAGAACCTTTTAAAAGGCCATTTAAAACAATGTGAAGATTCTTTAAAATTTTTGGTAATGACCAAACTTCATAATCTTTTGAATTTTAAATTTAAACTCACCCAATTGTTACAGCATGCTGACAATTCTCATCTTTGAACACGTTTACAGACACACACAAAACACTCACACAGATCTTAAAGTGCGCAAAAATCAAAATCAGTTGTACGTACACTTTCTAAAGGTTTTAAACAAAAATTTAAGACAGTATTTCTTTTAGAACTAGGTACCTTTGTTGGGCTTCATTTTCACAGAGCTTGCTTGTTAGCAAGGCTTTTGAATCTCTTCTGAGTTGGAGGAGGGCTGAGGGAGGGAGTCACCTAAGACTAAACCGGCCTGATTTTTTTTTAACCCAATTTTAGACAGAACTAGCTGAAAAGTCCAATCCAGGTACACAGCCTTCTACGCCCTCACCTGTCCTTCAGCAGCCTCCACTGGGAGAAGGTGCAGCCTGAGGCTTGAAGGGAACCAAACTAGCCCAGTAACCCTCCATGCCTTGCAGGGAGGGTGGGCATAGCAGGTCTGTGACCAGGCCCAGCTGGAACTTTTATTCCCTCAGAGATGTTTAAATAAATAAATAACAAAAACACAGATAAACACAAAAACCAAGGATCCACATTTAAAACTGGTACCAATTCTAAAAACAGAACTAGACAAGAACTGAAGGCTGAGTTGGGGACTAATGGGCCCCAGTTTATCCCTACCAGAACTCTGTGCTGTTCTCATTCAGCAAGCTGAATCCAGAGTCTGCTGGGTGAGCCTGCCACACTCACCCAGAACTTTCCTACCCCATAAAACAAACACACTAAAGTTAACAAGACAAACATGTGGCCACAAAGACAAAATCAAGTCTCAGTGAATGGGGCGACATCTCACCACCATTCACTTACCAGGGGACTCAACCCCCCTACTCACCTCCGGAGGATTTTTCTCTTAGATTTCTGCAGACGTTGACCCAGGGGCATTCCAAGGCAGAGGAGAATTCCCAGTCATCTTGGGGCAAGGGAAGGAAGTCCCTAGCGGCCGTCCCCTCAGACTGACAGATTCTCCCCCACGCTCAGACCCCCTAAGCCAAGGCCTGAGTCCGAGATCTAACTGGGGCCACTCGCAGGTGGTCAGTGGCAATTTCATAATTGACAAACAAGTTCCCAAAACCTGACAATCTTGGCTCAGCCTGTAACTTCCAGTGATCTATACTCAGACTTAAGGGGGTTGAGGAGTTGGAGAAGGAAGGAGGGGAGGAGGGAGTTGAGGTTGGGGAGTTGGAGAGGGAAGGAGTGGGGAAGGGGGTTGAGGTGCAGATGGAAGGGTTAAGGGGGTAGGGGATTTGGGGAGTCGGGGTAGATAAGAAGGGTTTCATCCACGGGGGACGATCTAAAATAAGAGCCTCCCAAGTGACAATATAGGGGACCTGGTCTGGGTGTCCGTGTGGTCCCGTGTCCATTATTTTGGCCTTGATCTGTAAAACAATAGTCAAGTTAAATGTTCCTTCTCGTGGCCAGCCACGGTTGAAGGTGGGCCATTCTGACGAACAGAAAGTCATCCATTTCTTTTTCTTAACCCCTACTGAAAGATTGCTAGCTGCAACCTGCACATCTTTCCAGTGCTGTAAAGTAAGGCTAAGGGGGGTTGTGACAGTTTGTCCCATGGTGGAACGGAGACTTGCTTAGGTTTAACTTAAGGAGTAACACACAAAACTATTAGCAGTAACACACTCTCCCAGATTCACCACAGCGAAGGCAAGAGCAGCAGACCAACAGAAAAACGAACCACAAGGGCAGAAGCAATGCAAGCAACCAAAATTCTACAGCAAACAACATTATAATTAGTCACACTACTTTTTTGCTGCGCTGTTTCGGCAATCAGCCGAAGGCAAAAATCAAACGGAGACTGTTTTGAGAGTCCGGATCTCTCGTCTCCCAGGCAAATCACGCGTCTAAAAAGGGCTGAGTTCCAGAAAACAGGTGGGCCACTGTTTCAGGCCCCGGATGGGTCACTTTTTCAGACCCCAGATGGGCCACTGTTTCAGGCCCCGGATGGGTCACTTTTTCAGACCCCAGATGGGCCACTGTTTCAGGCCCCGGATGGGTCACTTTTTCAGACCCCAGATGGGCCACTGTTTCAGGCCCCGGATGCCTCCAGGACGTCTCCTGGGGGCTGCGGTCGGGAGTACGAGCTCGTCAGCTCCTCCACGGGTCCGCCAGAACCAGACGAGTAGGGCCGAACTCACAGAATCGCAAGCGCACAGTAATTGGCCACACAGTTTGACTCCAAACAGCACACAGACAACACACAGACAACACACAGATGCTGGCCAGCTTACCTCCCGAAAATGGGTCGGTGGTCCCTGGGTGGGGGTCTCTATCCCGGACGAGCCCCCAGAATGAAAGACCCCCGACAGGGTGTTGATTGGTTAATTTTGAATCATGCTTAAGGAGGGGATTGGTCAGGTTGAGTCAGGCGAGCAGGTTAGCTGACATGCCTGGACTTGCCCCGACATGCCTGGACTTGCCCCTTTTGATGGAGGCTTAGTTTTACGGGAAGGGAGGGGTTGGCCAGCAGGTTGGGTGGCCTAGTGGCGACACAATGCCTGCCCCACAGGCAATGACTCAGAGGCCTGTCGTTTTATTTCTCGGTTAGCGGCCTGACCAGGCCTGACCACTGACCGTCGTAACCTGCCTCACCCTTCTTGGCATAGTTTCGCGGGGGATGGGTGGCAGCTGTCCTAGTGGGCAAGCATGAACTGGGGTCTTTCATCAATGTGAATAATGTAGACAGAGTTGGCAACAAATGGATGAAATTAATTTATAAATTTAGAAAAAGGGCAATTTTTTGAGGCTTTGGTATAACAAGGTATGAAGAGAATAATTGTGTGACATCTTCTTTCTTCAACCTGTATGTAACACAGTAAGCATTTTCCTTAATTACCTGCCTCTGTATACAATGAGGAAAATGCTGGATTTGGGGTTTGTTTTATTTTTGTTTTTGTTTTATTGGTTTGTCGTAGGGCTTGAACTCTGGGACTGGACACTGTCTCAGAGCCTGTTTATTCTCAAGGCTCCACCCTACCACTTCAACCTCAGCTCACTTTTGTCCGGCTTTTGCTGAGAAGTTTATTGGAGAAAAGAATCTAGGGAACCTTCCTGCCTGGGTGGTGTAGTAGGAAGATCCCTACTCAGGCAGGCAAGCCTACCTAGTCGTCCCGAGTGACACAGCCCACCTCAACAAAATTGTTATTAAAGAAGCAACTTTATTGAGAAGGTTCCTACACTGACTGGCCAAGGCAGCAGCACAGGCTGGGGAGCTGATACTGCGACCCCCAGCGGCCCACGTGCTTAGGTTTTTAAAGGCAAAAATCACAAGGTGAAGTCTGGTCACTTAGGCGACCAATGAGATTTTTATGCACCCAAAAGATTGCAGTCATACCAGACCACACGCAGGTGGCCAATGAGGTTACACTTTGTCACATAATGGCTGCTTAAACCAGCCTATCACTTTTGGTTTAAATGACTCAAAAATTCAATGGTAAAGCACAGCTTAAGGTAAACATACACAAAGGAGTTTAGTGGAGTTTAACATAAGCATGTGAAAAAGGCAGAGTTTATACTAAACTCGGGATGCTGCCAGCACACAACCATGAGCTGGATTGCTGGCTATCTGTTTAATGGGTCAGTCCTTAACAGAACAAAGGTGGGTTAAGTTGTTAAGGGGAAGGGCACCTAAAGGCATTCTTTTTATTCCAAGAATTGGGCTGGTTGGAGCCAAGGATTTTGTTTTTTTTTTTTTCTATAATCCCTAAAACAAAAACAAAACCTGTAAAGCAGCTGTCCCAGCTCCAGTCTCCTCTCACGGCCTAGTTCAGTGGGCTTTGAACTGTAATATTCCAACCTTAGAATCCTGATTATGTATGATAGTTTAAAAGTATAAATATAAATAATATTTGCAAGAATACCAGTGGAGGAAAAATGATGCAACCCAGTTTATTGTGGTGTTCTTTCCAGAACACAGAGGGCATCACATTAGCAGAGGTGCAGTGTATTTTCACAATGGAGATTAGCTATTCTTGATGTGAACTAAGGGAATTTTGAGGTGCACCCTACAAGTTGGAAACTGTTGGGCTAGGATGACTTTATGGCATAAAGCTTGTGATTGATGGCCATAGAAATAATAGATTAATCTGAGAAACAACTGTTACTCTTGAAGAATTAATTATAACATGCTTCCTAGTTTTATCCTATACCAGAATGTTGCTCTTTTTCTGTTCACTTCTCAGTCTGTAACACCCCATTGGAAAATGCATCTATTGCAGAATTACATAACATGCAACCAGGTATATTTTTGAATCTCTCAGGTACGGAATGTTCAGAATTTGAAAATGAGTAGTTATTAATCATAGGAATTTTGAAGAACACATACATTCTGTCCTTTTAACAAATTATTTAATTTTAAAAGTTATGGGTTTCCATAGAATTAAACTGTTTTCTGTTTTAGTTAAAACATTTACAAAATTATGGTAGATATAAAAGATAATTTTCAGCTCTTAGTATATATTAGGTAAAAAGATACACATATAATTAGGTAGTAAGTTATTACTATGACTGTCAGTACAAAATATGTATTTGAACTCTTAAATTGGTTATACTTTTAAGATATACTCATGGATTGATTTTGACCAACTTGACCAAACAGTTATTACTCTCTGGTTATTCCTGTGAAACTCAAGTTGGATATACTCTTTCCGGATTTCTGTTGAAAATAACTTTCTTTGTAAGATCATATCTCTACACACTAAGATAATAAATCCCATATTTCTTAGGTTTGAATATCCCATCAGATTTACTGAAAATCAGTATTGTGGCTATGCTTGTTAGATATATATTTCAAAAAAAAAAAAAAAACCAAACAAAAAGCATGTGTCACCTCCAGATTGTGGATTCATTTGTAGTTATTTTGTACATACAAAGGTTTCTTCATTAATAGTTTTTTTGTGGGAGTAACTATCACAACTTTAACAAATAAAGCTTTTTGAATATCTTTTCCAATTTAACATCCCAGAGCGAATCTTGAAATTTCTGAAAATCCTTTAAATATTAGTATTATTTTAGTTCATTGACTATAGAGCTAAAGACATTTCTAAAACAAATATTGTTAATATCTGAAAATGTAAGTGGGCATATAGGCTTTTTTTTGCATCATTTTATGAAAAGTCAGTTTTTTTCGAAACTAAAAGAAATAGAATAAAAGAATGTAAGTAAATTGGGTAACATACTTATTAGTATAATTTTGTTTTCTATTAGCACAGTTTTTGAATGTATATGATGCAGTTAAATTATTTTTTGTGTCACTGTGCTTGTTATTTTTAGAACCTTTGTAGTTATAAGAGTGAATTTTTATTATAAAGAAAGGTCTTTTAAAATGATTAGGATTAATCTTGTGTTTTATGTTCTACTCCCCAAAAAATGAGTTATTTTCAAGTGTTAATAGTTTATAATTGAATCTTCAGTATCATAAGAAATTTTGAAATAATGTGGTAGTATTGATGTATTTTGTTTGGGGGGAGGGTGTCTGGTAGTGGGGCCTGAACTCTGGGTGCTTTCCCTCAGCTCTTCAGCTCAAGGCTAGCTTTCGACGACTTGAGCCACAGCGTCACTTTCGGCTTGTTTCTTTTTGCTTGTGTGGTGCTGAGGAATCGAACCCAGGGCCTAATGCATGCAAGGCAAGCACTCTACCACTAAGCCACCTTCCCAGCCCTTCACGTCTTTTTAAACCAATTGTATTCAGAAGTTGGAAAGTCTTTAATTCATGTTTAGGTCTTGGTGTCTATGATTTTTAACCTCTCGTTCCTAACATTAATGATAGGTCAGAGTGCATTGTTGGGTATAGGAAAGGTAAAATATTTATCTAGGGTCAAAGGTGATTTTTATATCAATCTTGCTTTAACAGCATTTTAAGTAGTACCTTTCTCTTAAAATATTGGGTGTAAAAAGCAATCAAAATACTTTGAATGATAAACAATTTAGTTGAGCTACAATGAGGAAGTGATTGGTCCATAAGACATGCATTCTGTTTCCATCAGGAATTGGGGAGGTCATTCTTTCAGTAAGACTGTGTTAAACAGAGATAGGATCCAGGCAGTGCAGTATTGAGTGAAGGGATAAAATATGATTTCTATTATTTTGAGCTAGAAATCAAGAATCTTATACTTTAGCAGTTCCGTTCACCAGGGAAGTATGCATTGATTATGAACTTTGAGTTTTCATATTACAGTTCCCTATTTTCTAACAATGTTAAAGAGAAATATTATGAGTGTACACAATAATTCTGGGAAATTTTCCTATTATTTGTATACTAAGTGCTGGTATTTTAGTCATAAAATAGAATGTGGTTTATTGATACAGTGGGAGATGAACCTCAAGCTAACATTTACAAGGAGTGCAATTTTGTAGTAGTAATTACAACAATGAAGACTTCAATATCATCATCTGAGAATTAAAAATGTAAGTAGTTCCACTTTATGCAATTATTGTGAGGATTAAATTAGATATAATAGGTAAAGTACTTGGAAAAACAATCAATTAGCATTTGGTACATTGTACCTGTTATTTTACAATGTGATGAATTCTAACATTTTTACGTTGATTATATATGTGCAATGTGATGTATTAATATTCATTGCATTGATCACTTTTCTGTCACTATGAGGAAAATAAGTGCAAAGAAAATTTCTGAGGAGGAAACTATTATATTAACTCATGGTTTAAGAGAACACAGTTTAAGATCAAATGTCTCCATTGTTTTTAATCATATTTTTCTTATCTTAACTAGTTGTACATGGGAAATTCCATTCAATAAATGACTGTTTTAAGTATAATGGATGTTTATATAACTTTTCCCTGCCCTTCCAAACCTCACCACACTTTAATTTTTTCTAGTTTCATATTATTTGCATTAAATATAATGTCTTCACTCTTACTCCATGACTCTCTTTATTCCTTCCCTTTGACTTCCCCTCACATCTTCCAAGTGATAATTTCCCGGTATTCATTTTGTTGGATTAAAAGTTAAATGTTATAAGAAAATACACCACTTAAATGCTCCTGTGCAAATAGCATAATTTAGTTACTATTGTTGTGTAAACTTCTATAAAGTTCTAGCTTCCAAATATGAGATAGAAAATGGGTCCTTTCTGTGTCTGGCTCTGACTTCGTTTACTTTACATATTTTTAGAACTACCCATTTCTTTGCAAATAATGTAACAGTCCTCTAATGGATAGGGACAATCCAATTCTGTATATATGACACACTTTCTCCAACCATCCCTCTGCCAAAGGACATCCTGGCTGTTTCCATAACTTGGTTATGGTGAATAGTGCAGTAATGAACATGGTTGTGAAAGTGATTTTGCTGTATCCTTTTAGAAGAATTCATCACTATCTTTCTGGGAGCAATCCTCTAGGCAGTTTTAAAGAATAAGCACATCCCTCCCTTCATCTTCATTACAACGTATTGCAAGTGCTCAAAAACAGATTACCCCATACAGGTCTCAATAAGCTAAAACCACATTGTGCCCATATTCTTTCAATACATTTTTAATAATTGTACATATAATTAAGGAAGAAACTTTTATGAACTTTCCTAATGTGGGAATGAGAGACATAACAACAGAGTAAAATAATAAATATGCATTTTAATTAGCTATTATCATATTCAAAATCTTTTTCAACTCTAACTCACAACCTCACTTATTATTATTTTAATCTTTATTTGATTACTTCATCTAGCGCCTAAATTATAACAGGTGAGTTAAATACGAAGGCAAAAAGTGTGGTTTGATTTTGACACTCATGTGTGAGGATGCACAATATGGGCAAATAGATGGATCGGAATTAATAGCAATTATCCATTTTGTTAAAGTAGAGATGGTTTGCCCAAACTGATTCATATTTCATTGAACAAAAAGAAACGTGTAACAATTCCCTTTGTTTTGCTCCTATTAACTTTTGTTGCCATTTTATTTTATAATGAAGGATGATTTCATATATCTACTGTAGATACAATAATATGTTAAAATATTTCTATCCATGTGTATTCATATATATGTACACATATATAAAAAAGGTAACAATGATTATTTACATCTTCTGTAACTATACAATTTACTAAATTATTAAAAACATTGATGGCTCACGCCTGGAATCCTGGTTACTCGGGAGGCTGAGATCTGATGAAAATGGTTTAATGCCAGCCTGGGCAGGAAAGTCCATGAGCCTCTTTTTTTTTTTTTTTTTTGTGGGTTCGGTCGTGGGGCCTGAACTCTGGGCCTGGGCGCTGTCCCTCAGCTTTTCAGCTCAAGGCTAGCGCTCTACCACTTGATCCACAGCGCCACTTCCGGCTTTTTTCTTTTTGCTGAGGAATCGAACACAGGGCCTTGAGCATGCAAGGCAAGCGCTCTACCACTGAGCCACCTTCCCAGCCCTCCATGAGCCTCTTATCTCCAAACAACCAACAGAAAATCAGAATTGGAACGGTGGCTCAAAGTAATAGAGCGGTAGCCTTGAGAAAAAAGCTCACGGACATCACCCAGGCTCTTAGTTCAAGAACTACAATATACCCAAAACAATCTATTTAATTTATATCTGTGAGTCCGGCGCTGGTGGCTCACGCCTGTAATCCTAGCTACTCAGGAGGCTGAGATCTGAGGATCGCGGTTCAAAGCCAGCCCAGGCAGGAGAGACCATGAGACTCCTATCTCCAATAAACCACCAGAAAACCGGAAGTTGGGCTGTAGCTCAAGCGGTAGAGCACTCGCCTTGAGCTGAAGAGCTGAGGGACAGCGCCCAGGCCCAGAGCTCAAACCCCACGGCCGACCAAAAAAAAAAAATTTACATCTGTGAAAAGAGAGTATTTCCATCACCCAAATGCACATCCATGCTCATTTGCAAGGTAACTCTGTTTGGTCTGAAGTACCAATGAACATTATCAATAAAGTAGAAAGAATTGGAACGTGGGTTAATTCTATCTCTTTCATGGATTTTTCTCCACTCAAATACTCAAGTGTTACAATTATTCCAATTATTTATAATCATAGCTTTTATCTTCAATACACCTAATATTACAGTTTGAATTCAGTGTCCTGTGCCCACTAACTGGGTGTTATTAGCACTTTGTCCTGTGAAGCCCTAAATTATCCTGATTATTTTTTCAGATAGAAACTGGCTTCCTACTTGTGTATTATCTTGGCTTCATTCCACTTCATGTTATTCTTCCTGGAATTTAGAATAACAAGTGCATGGCATTATGTACAGATCTTTCTGTCTAGTATGGGCTTTAGCCACTGTCCTCACAACAGTGCACTCCATTGTAGTCAGGATTTTCATAAGCTTTTCATAGCTGATTTTTTTCAAATCTTTCATTTCCTGCAGGTTCTTGAGTACTGAATTAATTAGTCTTTTCTTGGGTTGTTTTGTTTCATTTGAATCTATGTGTTGAGTTGTTCCTCACTTTTCCTTTTGTTTCTTTCCTTCAAGTTCTTACCTAAAGTGCTGAGAAACCAATTTTTCTTTCTCAAGATAATCAGGGTGAACATTATTAATTCCAAAGCAATTTCAGTAACATTTAAACACCATCATACCTATGAATGATATACAAATGCTAAGCGCTGAAAAGGGTGTTTTTACTTTCACAGCAGTCTTTGGCATCACAGACAGATCATGAAATATATGAAGATAATATAACTACAGATGCATGCCAGGAGGAGAAAAACCTATTATTAATTGTTTGACAAAGGCTTCCCTTTTAGTGAAGGAAATATATTGCTTGATGCAGGATTTCACAAAATAATATTGCTAGGAGGAACCTTAACAATCATGTAATACTATAGATTCAGAGTGATGAATTGACTTCCTGAATAATTTACTTTTGGGTCAAATAAAAGCAGGCTTCCAAAAAGCGAGTCAATTTTAGAGAAACATGATGAATTTTATGTAAATAGGTCCTTAGCTGATTTTGTTAATTTGTAAACTAATACAGGAAAATAAATTACAGCAAGGTAAAAGAATAAAGAACTTCACATTGAAATACTCATTTGTGTGTGTGTGTGTGTGTGTGTGTGTGTGTGTGTGTTCATGCCCATGGGAGTATGCAAATGCACATGTGCATGTGCTCATGCATGCATTCATCATTCTTCAAGCTTGATAGTCACTAAGAACTATTACTAAGCTTCTGTACCCAAGGATAGTGGTCTTCCACTTCAGCCACTTCTGGTTTTTTAAAGATAATTGCTTGTATTTTCATGATTGAATTGATTTTGAAAGTGGTCATCAGGTCTCATACTTCCGAGTAGCTAGCTAAGCTTATTCAGCCTCTAAGTACCTAGTTAAAATTCTGAATATCCTCTATGCTTTAATTCTCTTTTATTCTTTTCCTGAGGTGATAACAAGCCTAAGTCATATATATGTCTAATTGCTTTAAAAATACTGTTACTGCTTGGCACCAGGCCCTCCCATTGATACTCTTAACTACTTAGCAGGCTTGAGAACAGAACCCAGGCCAAAAGGTTAGTGGAATTCCTTTTCACTCTATAGCTGGGTACATTGGATCATTTCCACCATCCTTCACTATCTAGTTACTAAGATTGGAAGGACTGAGGACCCAGGCCAGTCAAGGTAGCAGGCTAGACAAGTAGGTGTTCATCTCTGATGCCATTGATGATGGGAAGACTAAAAGGACAGATCAGGTGCATGTTCTTGTGGAAAGTAACACCTATCCTAAAATTAACCACTGATATGACACCAGCCTAGCAAGAAAAATATACCCCCAGTTGAAATACTCACAATTTCCCACAACCAAACTAAGTATATACATGAACATTCAAGAACTTAGTACAATCTGTTCTTTGCTCTAATATCTGCTTCATCTGATTATCATATGATGTGACAGAATAGTGTTTCAATTAAACTTATGATAATTTAAAAAGTCCTAGAAAATTCTTTCTCACTTATTAAGTTCAAATGTATGGCATATTGCCTCATTTATTACATATTTGACTACCACTATAAATTAATCTTTTTTTGGGGGGGTCCGGTTGTGGGGCTTGAACTCTGGGCCTGGGTGCTGTCCCTCAGCTCTTCAGTTCAAGGCTAGCGCTCTACCACTTGAGTCACAGCACCACTTCTGGCTTTTTTCTTTTTGCTTATGTGGTGCTGAGGAATCGAACCCAGGGCCTCAGGCTTGCAAGGCAAGCGCTCTACTACTGAGCCACTTTCCCAGCCCCTTTAAATTATCTTATGATTATTATTAATAGTAATATATTCTGATTTATTACTTTACTTTGTAACAGTTTTTAAACTTTTTGCTTCTCTGCTGAGGTTGAAGTATTTAAATAGTATCATCAAAATATATTCCTTGGGTATTAAGGCAGTTTTTTACAAAGTTTTTAACCAATGGCTTCTAAGAATTCTTAATTGGTATATTATTTGGTTTATTTTTAATTTCAATTTAATTTCATTTTAATGGTGATGTACACAGGGGTTACAGTTACATAAATAAGGTAAAGTAATGAGTACATTTCTTAGGGAAGGAACATTGTTATCTCTTCCATCGATTTTTGTACACTCAAAACAAGCACTACTGGTGCTTTTGCTGTTGCTATTGATCCATGGGTACTTTTGCTTTCTTAGTTAATGCATTTTTATTATAAAATTGATATACAGAGGGTTTACACTTAATTAAGTGTACACTTCATTTTATATTCTAAATTTCAAATTTTGTGCTTAAATGTTTTCTTTTGTTTCTTTAGGATAATTCTTTTTTTCAGAGGATTAGTTAATTTATTTTTGCATGATATTTACACATGTAAATTATTCAGACAAATGTTTTGCTTTTATAATATTTAATATGTGATTATTAAAATTTTTCTTAATTTTTATATGATTAATGATTTTAAATAAATTTATTTTTTACACTTACAAATATATTTGTCCAGGTAACAAATACTAACTGTACTTTCAAGAAGCACATACTTGGCTTCATTACTTGGTCACTTTTTGGAAATACTTTTACTTGAATTAAAAAAAAGTTTCAGCTCCGCATGGTGATTTGTGGCATCCATTTTCTAGCTATGGTGGGAACTGTAAATGTTATGTGTAATTCGAGAGATACTGAAAAACGCTGTGACCTTATTAGAAAACTATTCAGAGTGAAATGATTAGAGATATAACCATCATTAGTGTTATATAGAGCACCTAACTATCATATTCTAAATCTTGAGTTAAAATACCAGTAACATAAATTTTTTGTCAAAATAAAAGGATACATGTTTTAAAATGTTTATTATTCTAACTTATTGGCAAAGGTTCTCATGTCTTCTATTAATTTTCAGTTTACTTCATCTATTAAAATCCAAGTATATTATGACTATTTTATTTCTACTAAACTTGTAAATAGTACATGCAATATCATGATTTCATATATTAACACACTTTTACTATTTGCGATAATTTCCTCCGTTTAATATAATTATATCAATATTCCAAATGTGTGTTTGTGGTGTATATGAGTGTGTTTATGTGGTTTTTGTATGTGTGTGCTTTGTGTGTACTTTGTAATGTTTGGGAGATCACACCATTGCTTCACACATGCTAGGCCAATGTTTTACCACTGAGCTATGCTTCCTAATTATAATCCAAATAGTGTTTTACATCATGACTTTGAAACTTTATTTCCTAATATGTTTTTTCAAAATTATAAATGATAAACTGTGATCCATATTCTATCCACTCTAGCAATTTTTATTGTTACTTAGAATATTCCCATTGCCTTTCCACTTCCAAACTCTTGTGTTTGTTATTGATAAAGGTTTTACTTTGCTTCTTTTCTCTCTTCGTTCCTTTTCCCTTTAAAGTTTAACTATTCTTTATCTTATTTATTTGGGAATTAATTATCATATTTCTATTACAAATTCTTAAAATTGTAACAGGTATATACAATGCTTCATTTTCTATTTTATTTTTTCCCATTTTCACTGACTTTTGGTCCAAACTATTAGATGGATTAAAAAGAAACTTGACTCAAGACACTTTATTTTTCTCCTTCTCTTCTCTGAACTCTTTCTGTTTTTTGAAACACAATAGCAATGACATATAGCTCCTACATGGTCCATCATTCCTTCCCCTCTCACTCTCCTCTGTTGTACAACTCAAGTTGTTAACATTCAGATTTATTATGTTACAGCATTATCTATATCTTAACTCATTCCTAAATTAATTTTAGTTGTTTCAAGTATTCGCTAAAGATATTTTTCTATATATAATATCTGAGGTCTTGTTTTATACAAGGTACAAAATATGAGTGACTATCAAACATCTAGATATCTCTGTAGAATATTGGTTCACCTGCTCAATAAACTCGAATGAAAATTCAAGGAATACAGGTCAATCAAAACAATATTGTAAAATGGTGTAGCTTGAACCTTCATACGAACTTTGAAACTTATTACCATGTTTAGTAGTGAAGACAAAATAGTTCTACTATAAGAGCAGACACATAGAAGAACGTAACAGGTTTGTCAAAAAAATTCTTAGTTTTATGGTCAATAGATTTTGAAATCTATCCTATGACTTTATGAAATAAAAATAGAATCTAAGATGTGTGTTTTTGCACTATTGTCTCTCAAGATTTAAAAAATGATCTTAGACTACTACCTCAATCCTTTTTTGTTTTGTTTTGTTTTTTGTCATTCATGGGGCTTGAACTCTGGGCTTAGGTGCTGTCCGTGTGCTCTTCAGCTCAACTTGAGTGCCTTACCTCTTGAGCCACAGCACCAGATCTGGTTTTCTAGTGGTTTTTTGGATATAAGATTCTCTGGACGTTCCTGCCCGGGATGGCTTTAAACTGTGATCCTCAGATCTCAGACTCCTCAGTAGCTAGGATTACAGTTATGAGCCTCAGGCACCTGTCCTACCTCCATCCTTATACTAAAATTTAAAATAAAAAAATGATTGTCAAACTAAATGTGAGATGTGACTTGGAAAGCATTAGTGGCTAAAGAAAAGCAAGAATAAACTGGATTATATCAAGTGATAACTTTTCATAATTCAAAGGACACTATAACCAAAGTTAAAACATATACAATTAAAACATATCGAACAGATACAGGTAAGATATTTGTTAATGCTACAGTGTTAATGTTATAATGAGTCTGAATCTTAAGTATTTTTATATCTTCTAATTCTATGTAAATTTTTCCTGAATAGGATAATTCTTTAAAGAACATATGTAAATTAACAGTCAATAGGAGGAGCATATGAAATAAGCTCCTCTTTATTATCTAAGAAAAAAGAAAAAGAAAACTCACTACTATGACCCTAATATAAAAAGATGACACAAAATATAGTAATGCATTTGTGGAGAAATTGATAACCTCTACATAGCAGAATGATTTGTATAATACTGCGATCCTTTTAGCAAGCAAGATTCAAGTGTTCATTAGGTCAAAGAGAATTGTAGATGATCCAGCCATTACACTTCTATGTATGTATTAAAGAGAAGTAAAAAACTTGTTTGGACAGGGAATGTAGTTCATTGACAGTGCACTTGAATAGTATGTGTGAGACCCTGGAAATAATCCCCAAAAACAAATTTTGAAAAGACACACTATAGAGGATGTATGCTGGACAAATTCCTGTAACACAATTTTATATCTACTTTAATGTCTGTTCTAAAATTTATATCATTTCTATTAGAAGAAATGCAAGTTTGTTAAAATTAGGCTTGGAAAACCTATTATTGTACAATTTACTTCCGAAGCCCTGAAATGTATACAGTAAAAGGAGATTATATATTGCATGTGAATTTCATGTCAGCAAAAAAAAGAAAACTATTGTTAAAAATACTTCACACAAATTGCAGAATACCTAAAAAGATGTTTTCAATGTTGGCTAAAATTCTTTGTAAACTACAGTGTTTAAAACAAAGATGTGTTTTCTGTGGAATTTGAGTTTTTTTGGTCTGTTTTTTTTTTTGAGTTTATACAGAGATAACTCAATCAAAAATTGCATGTGATAACTGTAATATCTAGGAATTATGCATCACTTATAAGTAATTGATAACCTTTTCTGGAAGAAACTTTTAGCATATGACAGGAGACCCAAATCTATGCATCTGTATTTTATGAAAGTCATATGTTATTTGCTCAAACCAATTGCTTTTCTCTACTTTGCTAGGAAAAATATTATTCTCAAGGTAAGAGCCAAAAGCAGTGAAAAGAAACAAAATACATAATCATCTTGATTTATTTGTGAAAATATCAAATGAAATAAAAAAATTCCACTCAAGCGACTCCAATATTAGTACCTATGAATCTGTTCCTGAATGCCAATATCAATTTAATTTTTTTAAATTTTAATTTCTACCAACATATAAAAACTAGAACAAGAAAATAAATATAGTCTGAGAGCAAACCAGCCTTGGACTAATATTCTTAATTGTTATGAAATTACTAAAGAATTTATACTAAGAAGAAAATGATTTTTTCCTATGGAAATCAATTAAGAATGTTTAGTATTTATTATAACTCAAATACCAAACAAGAGTATTTTATATAATCATTACAAATATCATTTTATTACTATAGTAAAATAGAATAAAATACCAGTCCCAATGTATTATCATTATTCTTAATTCCTAATCATTACCCTAAATATCTTAAACAAACTAAATAGTCATGTCTTTAACATAAAGGTAAATATTCTATACTTTTTACTCAACATTTTTCAGGGGCATATATTCATGTTTCTAAGAAATGTTCACAGCAGTTAAAAGGTGCTTTTGTGAAATTAATGTGATATATTTTGTTGTTGTTGTTATTGTTTGCAAGGCCTGTGCATTATCGCTAAGCCCTTTTATGCTCAAAGCCAGCATTCTACAACTTGAGGCACAGAGCTAATTCCCGATTTTAGTGGTTAATTAGAGATAAGAATCTAACAAGTACTTTTAATTGGGGGGGGGGGTTCAGTCGTGGGGCCTGAGCTGTGGCCTGGGCGCTGTCCCTCAGCTCTTCAGCTCAAGACTAGCACACAACTACTTGAGCCACAGCGCCACTTTCAGCTTTTTTCTTTTTGCTTATGTGGTGCTGAGGAATCGAACCCAGGGCCTCATGCATGCAAGGCAAGCGCTCTACCCCTAAGCATTCTTACCAGCCCTAGACTACGTTTTCTAATTATATGAGCTTTTTAAATTGGCACATCTCTAGTGGTAGATTATGAAGTAATGGTTGGTCAAGTGGAGGGTATTTTCAAATGATGACAGGAAGTGACTACTACTAAATATTGGAGTATTTTGAGAAGGCAGTGATGATAAAATGTTCTAGAACTGAAGGTGATGTTCATAGCCCAACACTTAGACATTCTATGAATCATTGTACTTTATCAAAGAATTGCAGATTTCATTTACATTAACCTTAGGATAAATTTTAGAATAGTAGTAGGTGAACCTGAGTGATAATTTAGAATTTAAAATCAGAGAGTTCTGTAATAAATGAGTTTAGTATGATGATGAATAAGACTATCAATAAAATATTATCTGTAACATATCCTCTGAGTGATGATGTGTGACATTGCTAGCCAGTGAATATTCTACAAAATTATGTAAATTGAGGGATGAAATAGGATTGAGAGGAATGAGGGGTAAGAAACCTCAAGGTGCATTGCATTATCCATGAAATGTGTCTTAGTAGTGGACTGTTTGCTTTGAATGTATGAAGCACAGGGTCTGATTCCTCAGTACTACATAAACAAAAAGAGCTGGAATTGGCACTGTGACACAAGTCGTAGAGTGCTAGCATGAGGAAAAGAATTGCAAGATATTGCCAAGGCCCTGAGTTCAAGCCCCACGATTAGCCAAAAATAAAAAAGGTGCATTGTATTAAGCCAGGCACTAGAGGCTCATGCTTGTTTTCCTATACACTCAGGAGGCTCACGATGGAAGTTTGAAGTCAACCCTGGCAGAAAAGTCTGTGAGATTCTTATCTCCAATTAAATGTCAGAAAAATCTGAAATTGCTGCTGTGCCTCAAGTGATAGAGTTCTAGTGTTCATCCAAAGGAGCTCAGGGACAACACCCAGACCCAGAGTTCAAACCTCAGGAGTGAAAAAAGAAAAAAAAAACTCACTTTAAACTATTCATAAACTGCTTTGTCAAACAGCAATTCTCATTTCAACTACTTAAAATTAATTTAAAAATATGATAAGAATAAAATACGAATCATTTTGGGAACAAGACATAGAATTGAAAGGTTGTTTACAGGGGACAAAGTAAATTTTATATCAGGCACTTTGAGTTGAAATTTGTTCTTCAGTCTTCTTACATTTATGAAAGTGATATTACTGCCAGTTATGGATAAATTTCCTTGAGGAACAAATTGTATTCTGCTTTCTTTTCATAGGAAACCATACAGGTGATTTTTTTTGTCTCTTTTTTTTTAATTGTGAAAATACCTTACATAGGGGTTACAATTACATGGGCAAGGTAAAGAGTACATTTCTTTTCAAGCATTGTTGCCTCCTCCTTTGTTTTCCTTTCCCAACCCTTCCCATCTCCCTCTCATCCCCCCAGGAAAGTTGTACATTTCAGTTTTGGAAATAAAATCTTGTACATCTCATTGTTCCAATGGGTCCATCTGTATCCCTATTTAAAACAAGCTCTGTTTTCCCTCACCTCCACAAATTATACCAACATCAAATACAGTGAAAGCATGGGATATACTGAGGGGGATGGATATACAAAGCAACAAAAAAATCATCTTATAGGTACGTTAGGAACAATCACAAGAAAGAAAAACAATTGAATCCTTATCTTGGGGTTCATTTAGACTAACATCAACTTAACTGACCATTTCTGCTGGTCTCAGACATAAATTAGTTACTGCAAATAAGGGAACCATTGGACTTACATTTCTTTGGGCCGGGCTTACTTCACTTAATTTAATTTTTTCCAAGTCTTTCCACTTCCTAGCAAATGGGGCAATGCCATTCTTTCTGATGGGGGCATAGAATTCCATTTTTTTATATATACCATGTTTCCTTGATACATTCATCTACTGAGGGGCATCTGGGTTGGTTCCATATATTACCTTTGTTAAATAAATCTGCGATAAACATAGTTGTGCTTATAGCTTTGTTTGTGAACATTTGGGTAAATGACCAAAAGTGGGATTGCTGGTTCATAGGTGTGCTCTATGTGGAGTCTTTTGAGGAACCTCCATACTACTTCCCAAAGTGGTTGAACAAGTTTACACTCCCACCAAGAATGCAGCAAGGTTCCCTTCTCTCCACATCCCCTGCCGCATCTGTTCTTATTAGAGTTCTTGATAGCCATTCTAACTGGGTGAGGTGGTATCACAATGTTGTTTTTATTTGCATTTCTTTTATGGCTAGGGAGGTTGAGTATTTCTTCATATGTCTATTGGCCATCCTTCTTTCTTCTTCAGAGAAGTTTCTCTTTAAGACTTTAGCTCGATAGTTTTTGTCCTTCCCCTCCACAAATTATACCAACATCAAATACAGTGAGAGCAGAGGTTATACCGTGGGGGAGAGACATTAGTGGTTATATCAAAAAATGAACTTTACAACTTTGGTGGGGGGGAGTTGGGTGGGGTAAAGATTGGGTTGGGGGAGGTAGGAGGACTATGGGAATGGATGGGAAGGGGAAACAAACAGGAGGAAACAATGCTTGAAAAGAAAGGTACCGTTATCTTGCCCATGTAATTGTAAATCCTCTGTACGGTATTCTCATAACAAAAAAAAAAGAAAGAAAATAATAACCCCCCCAAAAAAAGAAATGTACTCATTACCTTGTTCATGTAACTGTAAACCCTCTTTACAGAATTTTCACAATAAAAACCAATTTTAAAAAAAAGAAAAAAAAAGACTAGCTCAGTTATTTATTGGGCAGTTGTTTCTTTGAGGATTTGTTGTTGGGGAATTCTATTTTTTGAGTTCCAAGTATATTTTAGATATGAGACCGTTGTCCATTGTATGGCTATTGAAGATCTCCCAATCCGTGGGCTTTCTCTTGATCTTGCAAGCTAGGTTCTTTGCCATGCAGAAGCTGTGCAATTTCATGCAATCCCATTTGTCCAACATTTTTTTGAATTGTTGTGTTTCTGGGTATCTATTAAGAAAATTTCGGCCTGTGCCAAGGAGACCTAGGGTAGCTCATATTCTCTCCTCTAATGTTTTCAGAATTTCTGCTTTGACCCCTAGGTCTTTGAACCATTTGTAGTTGATTCTGCTCCAGGGTGATATATAAGGATCTAGCTTTAGCTGTTTACAAGTAGTTAACCAATTTTGCCACCACCATTTACTGAAGAGGCTGTCTTTCTTCCATTCTAGTTTTTAAGCTCCCTTACTGAGGATTAAGTGCTTATATGTCTGTGAGTTCATTTCTGAGTTTTCATATCTATTCCATTGGTCCTGAGGTCTGTTCTTCTGTCAGTACCAAGCTGTTTTGATTACTATGCCTTTGTAGTAGTACCAAGCTGTTTTGATTACTATGCCTTTGTAGTAGTGTTTGAAATTTGGTATTTATATTCCTCTTGCAGTGATCTTTCTGTTGAGGATCGTTTTAGTTATTCGGGGTCTTTTATTGTTCCATATGAATTTTGGGATTTCCTTTTCTATTTCGTGGAAAAATAAGTTTGGAATTTTGATAGGTGTCGCATTGAATTTGTATATAGCCTTGGGAGGTATCGCCATTTTCAAGATGTTGATCCTTCCAAACCAGGAGCATGGGAGGTTTTTCCACTTCCTATATTCTGTTTTGTTGCATTTTTCATGTTTTTAAAGTTTTTGTCATAAAGATTTTCACTTCTGAGATTCCGGGAAGATGGCCGAGGAGAAGCTGGAGTCTAAGCAAGCTCTCACATAGAAAGCAGTTTTAGAGTTCCAGGGAAGAGTCCTAAGCCAGAGAATCACACCAAGTGTGCCATCACAGGACAGAGAGTTAGGCCAGAGAGGAGAAACCAAGGCAAGGAGACACATCTGAGCTCTTGCCGGCTGCCGCCATGGCAGCAGCTGCAGTGGTGGTGGCGGCAACTGCCATACCTGAGCCACAGAGAGTACGGGACGAAGGAGCCAGAATCAGTGGGTGAGTGGATTCTACTCAACACCAGCAAGAACTGACAAGGAGCGAACATCTTCATCCTGCAGGTCACAGACCAGAGACGACCCAGGAACCAAGACTCGGCGTAAGCAGAAGCCTGACGTCCTCACTCCTTCTCTGGGAGCAATGGAGGGAAGGCCACCCCTCCCCACCTCAGCACCGGAGATCTCCATCTTGGATACCGACAAAGCTCAGAGGAGCTGCTAGCTCCAACTCAGGCCTTGGAATAAAAGTAGTCATTTAGCAGGTCACAAAAACTTAACGGCGGCATGACCTGACAGACTCAGCTCCACCTAGGGAAAAGTCACCCAGCTCGGGCGCCAGCCCTAGGAGTGGGTTTCTTCATTGGGTAATCAGAGCCAGAGGCTGCCCCTCCCTCTAGCAGTCTTGACAATCAATTGAAAATAAGTAAACAGAAACCCTGAGAATGGCTCCAGGCTGGGCTCTGTGAGTTTTTCACAAACTAGCCCCCCGGAAAAGCTGCTGTCTGTTGAAAGGCCTCAACTCTACCCAGAACCTAGCCCCATCACTGAATCCCCCTCTTTTGTGATACTCAAAGCAGATCTGCCTCCCAATGAAACTAGCCTGGGAGGAGGATCGCCAAATCCTGGGTAAAGCAGAGTATTTTTCTGCGTGTTCAAACAAACTGACTTAAGAAACCAACCAAGCCACAGGACTACAAGAGACCAGAGACTCCAACAAGAGGCTGGTTAGGGACACAAGGGAGATACAGAATTTATCCCACCCTTACAAAAAAAATCAAAGAAATTTTTTTCTCTTCTTCTCCTTCTCCTTCTCCTTCTCCTTCTTCTTCTTCTTCT
>NW_027204462.1:0-27754 GCF_024711535.1 Dipodomys merriami | reverse complement strand
CGGGAGACTAAGATTTGAGGATCACAATTGCACGCTAGTCAGGGCAAGAGAGTCCTTAAGATTCTTAACTTTAATGAACTATGTGGAAAAAGTCAGAAGTGGAACTGTAGCTCAAGTGGTAGAGTGCTAACCTTGGGCAAAATGAAGCCCAGAGAGAGCACCCAGGATTGGCACCAAAAAAAAAAAAAAAGGAGGAGGAGGGGGAAGAGGAGGAGGGGTAGAAGGGAGGAAGAGAGGAAGAGAAGGAGGGATGGAAGAGGAAGGAAGGAAGGAAGGAAGGAAGGAAGGAAGGAAGGAAGGAAGGAAGGAAGGAAGGAAGGAAGGTAGAGAAAAAGAGAGAAAGACTGAGGTGCAGTGAGAACTGCTGGCCCTAGACAACTGGGGTGAAACTAGAAGTCCTGGATGACAGCCTGTGCAATATTTCATGGCCAAGACAGTAGTGCTGGTGCCATCCAAGGAATACTAGAGTGACAGCCACATATGCCCACCAGAATCCCCTGAAGATTCACTGTGGATTTGATATGAAAAGCCTTCTCTCAAGTTCTCCAAACCTTTTCAAAGACCACATTTAGTCCATCTAGACATACCAGATATGAAGAAGTTGTCATTCTGTGACAAAGTAGAGGGACAAAAATCAAACTTGCAAATACTCACTCATTTGTTTGTAGAAAACAGAAATGTCTGCTGGAAGTGATTTTGAATGAATATGTTATACCACTGCTGGACATGTCAGCCAGAGCAACATTCCTGTTTGCTCTGTGGGCTAGAGGATGAGGAAAAGAATACCTTGTGAAGGAACAGGAGGGGCCATGCCACTCATGGAGGGGGGAAGATTTGAGAGAAAGAGTGAGAGAGAGAGAGAGAGAGAGAGAGATTTTTACACTTTTTTTCAAAGGTAGATTAATTAAATTAAAAATCTTACTACCTATGAATTTTATGGTTATGCGCAAATCACTTACTGCTTCTGATATCAAATGTGTATAGCAACGGTATGCTTTTTATGGAGTCATAGGTAAAATTAGTGCTCAGAGCGATATGTATTAGTATGAGAAGAAATATGTTTGATCTTTGTCCTTGATTCCTGGAACAGAGTTCCTAAAAATCTCAGAATTTCCTGAGTGATATGAATGTCTTTTTATTTATAATGAATTTATTTCAACAACACCTGAATTTATGCTAGTGCAATTGCTTAGAGTAGAAACCCTAGATAGCTAAGTGATTAAAAAAACATTGGGGGATTGAAATCTTTAGCCTTTACCCACCAACCTCCAGGAAATGGAGAGTAGAAAACAACACCATTCCATGCCCTTCCCTATCCCTTTAATCTAATTGTTCCTGAGCAATCATATGATCAGTATTGCATTGAATGTGGGATTCCTAGATGATGGGAGCTAGAGAATAATTGCTTGGTGTATGTAGAATAAGACAGGACTAGGGAAAACTTTACATCAGGTCAAAATGTATTATTTTTTTTTGAAAGTATAACCTTTTCGTTTGTGTGGTTCCCAGCCTGGAAAGTAGTAAAGATGTGTTCACTGTAGTTATTATTGGAAAAGTGGTTGCCACAAACACTGTCAAATGTTAAAGAAATTAAAAACTACACTTTGTGAAAATATCTACTCAGAATACAGCAGAAACACTCTTGTAGTTGTGCTTATACACTTCAAAGCAGAACACGACACTATTTAATAAATTAAATTAATGTAGACAGTTAATCGGCCTAAAAAATCCAGGTCGAATTTAGACCTGCATTGGATCTTGTAATATCCAAATATCTGTATCAGCTCTCCATGCTACCCACTTGGCCTGAATATTTCTAATTAAATAATTATTTGAAAACAAAAACAAATATGCAATAACAAAGTATTCCATTTATGGCTCTTCATATACTGTGGTCAATCTTAGTTTAAACAGCCTTCTCTACCTGGGTCCTGTTGTGTGTGTGTGTGTGTGTGTGTGTGTGTGTGTGTGTGTGTGTGTGTGTGTGTGTGTGTAGTTTAAACAGCCTTCTCTACCTGGAACCTCGTGTGTTGTGTGTGTGTGTGTGTGTGTGTGTGTGTGTGTGTGTGTGTGTGTGTGTGTGTTACCAGGGCTTGAACTTATGGCCTACACACTATCCTTTAGCTTTTTTTTTCCCCAACCCTGGGCTTAATCTCTGGGCTTGGTGCTGTCCCTGAGCCTCTTTGTGCTCAAGCCTAGCACTCTACCACTTGAGCCACAGTGCAACTTCCAGCTTTTTCTGAGTAGCTTATTGGCAATAAGAGTCTTCTGAACTTTCCTGAATGGGCTGGCTTTGAACACCTATCCTTAGCTCTCAGCCTCCTGAGTAGCTAGAATTACATGTGTGAGCCACGAGTGTCCAACCTACAAATATCAGTTGTAATTTATAAAGATGAGAGTATACACAAACATTAGATTATAATATATGCATTCCATAAATTCAGTAATGAGGAAATACATTGCATGAATGCCACTGAATAAAGTAGAGTGAGGCTTAGCTATCTGTCTTGGAAGTACCCTAAACATTGTCCAAGAGAACAGAAATCCTAGCCCATTGGCTCTAATTAGAACATGGAATCTGTATCCAAAAGAAGAGCTTGTCTCTAGGCTTTTCTGGTTCCAAAAGGCTCTGTTAACTCCATAATAGTTATTAATACAATTCTTGGAGACTCCCAGGACACAGAAAGACAATGTATTGTTAGATCTGATAAATCTAATAAACTGGCCACTTCACAATATGTAAGGCTTTTTAAACTGCCAGTAGTGTAATTTACAAACTTTTTGGTTTGCCAGTTCTAGGACTTGAACTCAGAGCCACCCCCATTCTTGCGAACCTTTTTGTTCAAGGCTAATGCTCTACCATTTGAGCCATATCTCCACTTCTGGCTTTGTAGCCATAATTATAGTAGCTGGAATTACAAACATAAGCCACTTGCACCCAACTAAATATTCCAAACCTTTTCAAAATGTAATCTTCAGAATTGAGGTATTTCATGAAGCAAGGAGGCTTTCCAACTATGGTTCTTTTAAAATGACCAGCTTAAAAAAATAATTTGAAAAATGACCAACTTTTATGTTCTAGATATTCTCATAGAAAGAGATTGGTATTACAAAAGATCATTTTCAAGTTTCAAATGGGGTTACAAAGGAGACAGTAATAAAATAGTCAAGATCAAAATTTTGCCATACAATAAAAAGTATCCAAAACCTAGAGGTCAAATTGGGAGCTAAGTTTCTTCATTATCCTGTTCAAAAACCGGTTCTTCCTTATTTCCAAATTGGCTTCCATTAACTAAATTTATCCTTTAATAAGGTAAACTTATTCTTTAGTAAGGTATAACAACTTGAAAAGGATTTTTTTTTCTATTTAAATGTTCACTTCAAAGATAAAACTGAGGCCGGGCGCCGGTGGCTCACGCCTGTAATCCTAGTACTTAGGAGGCTGTGATCTGAGGATTGTGATTCAAAGCCAGCCTGGGTAGGAAAGTCCGTGAAACTCTTATCTCCAACAAATCACCAGAAAACCAGAAGTGGTGCCCTTAGCTCAAGTGGTAGAGCCTTGAGCTGAAGAGCTGAGGGACAGCGCTCAGGCCCAGAGATCATGATCGACAAAAAATAAATAAATAAAGCTGAGCACAAAACTATAATGCATAAGCAGAGCAATATATAATGTCATCTATTTTGGGACCAATGGAAGCATTAAACTGAGAAATATTCTCAGAGAAAATAGTGGATTAAAAGTTAAAAGTGTACTCTATAATCCTGAACGCTGATGGTCACTAACTACAAAACTCTGGGCAAACACTACTTCTCTTTAAAACTACAGTAATGTATGATCAGATTGGATCAGACTGAAAAGTTCCTTTGATTCTAAAACTTTTTTTTCACCAATCTTTTTTACTTTCTCTCTTCTCTTTTCCCTTTCTTTTTTCTTTGCCAGTCCTGGAGCTTGAATTCAGGACCAGGGCACTGTCCCTGAGACTCTTTGTGCTCAAGACTAATGCTCTATACCATTTGAGCCACAGGGCAATTTCTGGCTTTTTCTAAGTAACTTGTTGGAGATAAGAGTCTCATGAACTTTCCTGCCTGAGTTGGCTGAGAACCACGATGTTCAGGACTTAGCTTCCTGACTAGTTAGGATTAAAGGTTGGAGCCACCTATGCCAGGCTTCCTTTCTCCCTTCTTTTCTTCATTCCTTTCTTTTCATTCTTTCATTTTTTTACTTTGGCTAATCTCCAAATCCTGGACACAAATGACATTCCTAACTCATTCTCTCAAGTAGCTACTATTTCTACTGCCTAGAATGCTCTTCCCCAGACACCCAGCTGCTCACTCCCACATACTGTCCCATCCTCACCCCCCCACCAAAAAGGTCTACTTTATGATACCCTGCTCAAAAATACAACCTTATGCACATGCATGCACACACACACAAGCATACAAACACACAGTATTCCCACTACTCATCCTACTCATTCTTTCTTCCTTACATCTTCCTTCTGATGTATTCTGTTTATTACTTTTGTAAATCTGGGTAATGTCATTCTCCATGCTTGAGTTAAAACTCACAAGGAGAGATACTTTTGTGCTATTCCCAGCATTGTGTAAGTCTTCAGCATGATGTCTCTCACCCTGTGGTCACTCAGTAAATATCCATTGAATGAAGGCCTACTGATTCCCTCACACACTTATTTGACAAGTATCTTGCTGCACATGGTCAAAGCTCTTTCCCACTACTTTCTCAAGATTCCCCTCCACAGCCCTTCTCACCCTTGCCTCATGGTCTCCTCACCTGTGTTTCCTTATCCTTTGCCTGAAGCCTTTTGTGCCTCAATCTCACACATGGAGATGGAATGCACACACCAGCTCCCCTGCTCCTCCTCTGGGAAGCCTTTCCATCCCACATTGGCTCCTCCCTCTTCAGTTCTTCCAAGTCTTTCCTCCAGCCCTGATCCAGTCCTGCTGGCTAGAAGCCTTCATAATGGTCTGTGTGATATTCTGGCTAAGCGGTGGTAGCCTCATTCTCTGGGCCAACTTTTGGTCCTGTCTCCTTCACCTGCTGAGCCAAATGAACTGCAGCTGTTCCATAAAGGTGTTCTAGCATGCCTGTGCATCAGACCATCCATTGAAAAGTCAAAGGTAGACCTGAGTTTTGGACAGAAAACTCATCTTGCCCCTTAAGACAAGGCTGGCATGGAATCATAAAATGACTTGCCTCCTGCTTGGCATACTGCCCCTTTCCCCAATCTCCACAATGCAACCCAACACTGAAATCACAGCGGCAATGAGGCACACTCTCTACTGCACTAGGAATACAAGACACTAGCCTCATAAGCCAAACCCACAGATGTGAATTGAAGTCCACTCCCTCACTCTGAGCCTCAGCTGCACTTATTGGGGCAGCAAGGCCTTGTCTCCTGGAAGTCTCTACATCACTAAGAGGAGATCATTTCTGACACATCTAGCTCTGCATTGAGAGCTGAACTTGAAGGAAGAAAAGAGCACATTTTCCTTCCTAATTCCCTCTCGACGTGCACATCAGGTTGGGTTTGAAGGAGGCTGATTTCCAGAGGAATTCCTGAGCAGCCATCTGCTTGTGTGCTTCTGAGACATCTTGGTAAAGATAGAAGGAAGCTGCTATTCAATCATGCTGTTTCACTAGGAAATGGGGGTGCACATGTCCTTGAGTGTGCACATGTTCTGATATTCTAAGGGTGTTGATAGTTGATACACTTACACTATACATGTCCTCTCCCTGTCCATTCTGCACAGCAGACTAACACCACCTAACTTCCACACCCATTTTTAATGTGTCACTGACAAAGCTGTGTGTCAGTGACAGATAAGTACACAAATCCCTTTCATAACAACAGAGACACCAACCTGTGCCACAGGAGATGAGCAAAGTCAAGTGCATTGCCTGATGCTGGAGGCTCTGTAATCCTAACTATCCTAGAAGCTGATACCTGGATTGCAGTTACAGCCAGTCTGAGAAGACTCCATCTTCAATTAACTAGAAAAATACAGACATGGAGGTGTGACTCAAGTGAAGATCACCAGGCATGAACATGCAAATTGAAAGAGAGAAAGAAAAAGAAAGACTGAGACAGAGAAATGGACAGAGTTAGAGACAGATTTAAGAACAGGAAGAAAAAGTGAGGTAAGAAAAGAGGAAGATGAGGGGAAGGAAAAGTAGACTAAGAGACAGTATGAGGTAGAGGAAGAGGAGGAATGAGAGATGGTAGAGAGGGGGAAAGGTGGGGAAAGATGAAAGAGAAAATTGAGGGAAAAGGAAACAGAAAGAGAATTAAGGAAAAAAGCACTGAGATAAAGCCTTGGTACCAGCACACACTCACAAACACATACACACAACCAAGAAACAAAAGGAAAAAAATATAAGGCATGGAAACATCATGGAATTTAACATTACTTCCCTCCCCACGTACCCTCTTCACTGAACACTGGACCATGAGTAGTTCAGGATTCCTCAGCTCCCTTCATGACCTTCCGCCTCTCAGTTCTCCTCCAGCATTAATGTTAACCCTGTCATTCACCAGGTGCCTATCCTTTACCCTCTTTAGGCCTCACTGCTTCTATCATCAGAATCCCACCACATTCTTTGAGGAGCTCCCCAAATAATCCTGAACTGCACTTGTCCACCAGGAGACCCAGCCCTCCTCTTGCTACAAATATCATCAGTCAGCTCTGCAGGCTCAGCCTCCTGACCCCAGTGTCCACAGAGCAAAATCCAGCTGTGCCCAAGTCCTTCCCATCACACACTTGTCACCCAAGACAGCATCAGCCCTCAGCACTTCCTCTGTGTGAAAATCTAATGGCCCTGGATGAACCAACACAAATAACCCAGTGGTGGAGGGTCACATCCTATCTTACTGAATCGCCACTCATGTCCAGAAGTAGTCATCCCAGGCAGGGTCCATCCTCAGACCAAGTCCACAGAGGCCTGTTCCATCCACAGGCACCACTATACCTCCATGTTCTCTTAGGTCTCCTGCTCTTTCAGAGGTTTCTCCAGCTCTCACTGAAAGGAAGAGGAAATATTTTAATTAATATACTTTGTGATTCCAAAAATAGGCTGTACATGTTCACAGTGGTCTCATATGTGAAACTCAGCACTCACAACACTCTGTTTACTTGAGGAGAAAAATTGGGCTAACAGAGGAAGTTGCAATAATGACTTCAGGGTGTATGCATTAGGGTCTTTCAAATATATGTTTTATCTTTTACCACTGTGAGCCAATAAGTGTGAAATCGGGTCCTCCTGGATGATGGATGTTGGGATACTGATGAGTGGAGGATTATAGCGAAAACAAACACAGAAGAAACTGCATTGAAATGGAGGAAAGTGGGGCAGAAAACCACTGACATGGTACATGGAGACAGGTCCCTCTTCTTTCCCAATGAAGACTTGCACTTATGCTCCAACCTAACCAGTATAACGAGTGTGCTCAAGAAAAGTTGGACCCAGTCATCTAGAGCCCACAGTAGGAGAAGCAGAGTCCAGGATGCCTCCTGACCCTCAGATCTATGGGCTTCAGCTCAAATGTAAAAAAAAACAAATAAGTATATAAACAGACAAGAAACATACATGGAAGGTAATGTGATTACCTGCTGTAGCATTTGGAACAAAAACACCTCAAAGGACAAAGGTAAAAGGTTGTCGGATGAAGTCACCATGTGATCAAGCTGCAACCCCTACCACCTCTGAAGGTAAAGATACCTTCAGGCTATTTTTCCACTTGTCTTTCAGCCTGGGAAGGCCAGCTCAGTGTCAGATTTACTTTGACCAGAAACTCGGCTGCAGAATCCTTTAGCACCAGGCACTTGGCCTGAGTGTGTTACACGGAGACTATGCCAGGTATGCTGGGCTCACAGCACTAGTCATGCCTCCTGAAATGAATGAACTAGTGTGTAAGGGACTGATAAATATTCACAAGAATCAAGTCTCTGTGAGAGCTTGGTGGACTCTACTACTACTCTTCCATGAGGCCTAGCGGACCATTGCCAAGGACACTGGGCACATGGGAGGATGCTGCTACTGGTACCTTGGAAACCATGTGGTAACCATGAGGACATCGACCAGAGACAGGGAGAGAGAGACAGACAGACAGACACAGAGACAGGGGGACAGAGAGACAGAAAGACACAGACAGAGAGACAGACAGATAGAGACAGAGCAATAGAGAGAGAATGGGCTGATCAGGCAAGTTTGAATCTCTTGGCAAGTATAAATTTAACAGACATAACAAAATTTCATGAAACCAAAAAACAAATTTGGAGCTAATCCCCAAATAATGTACCTATTAAATCTGATTTTTTAAAAGATGGTTTTACTGTAGCCCAAGCCTGCCTTGAACTCAAGACCCTTCTGCATTATCCTTCTAAATGCTGGGATTAAAGGTTTGCACTACCAGTCCATCATAAAAAGATCATCTCCCATCCTGAGCCTATCCAGGTGTACATCAAGGGTTGCACCTCTTAGAACATGCTTTTGTGACAGGAAATTCCAAAGGATTCATAGCTCTGGGTCAGATGCTACTACAACTCAGGAAATTACTAAGGTCTTAGGAGCTCTGATTGAGCACCCAGGGTCAATGACCAAGTAGTAGAACTAAAGATCGTACTACCACCCCTGTTACTCCGGAAAGCATGAGTGTTTTTGGATTTCTATGTCAGGAACCATGGAAAAATGCCAAATACATTATTTTACAACATCACAGGCAATCACAGGAGATTGTTTACAAACAGAATAAATGACTCAGTAAGTCATCCTATCAAGGGTAATGGGTTTCTTGGTAGTTACAAATATGGAAAAGAAAAAAAATCCTGGAAGAATATTTGGGGTGAGATTGCAATTGGAGGTGTCAGTGTGAACTCATGATTTTGAGTATACATAGATTGGTGTACCAATAAGAAGTTGAGAAACTCAGGAGGTTAAGAGCTTGAACACTGAAGTTTGAGACTAGTCCAGGCAGGAAAGTTTATTAGACTTCACCTCCAAACCAACCAGCAAAAAGCAGGGCTTAAAGGGTGGCTCAATTACTAGGAAACAAGCGAAGCAAGCAAGAGGCACTGAGTTTACATTTCTGTACTACTAAAAGAAATTAATATAAATTTAAATGTGTGTATGTGTAAATATACATGTATGTAGTTGTATATATCAATGCACACCCACATACATGCATACATGTATTTTGTATATTAATTTTATATATTTTCCAGTTGTCTTCTCCAAAAGGGCCTAGGAACAATAATATCTCAAAAGAAAAGATGTTGGTTTCTAAATGCCAACCAGCCACAGCTCCTGGGATAATAGTTTATTCAAAGGCCAGAGCATGGAAGGTACTAAATAAACATCAATCTTGAGTATTAGTGAAGAACAAAAGAACTTATGAGGGCTTAGGGGTAGAGTGCTTGCCTAGCATCCATGAAGCCCTGGGTTCTTCAATGCATAAAGAGGAAAAGCTGGAAGTGGCACTGTGGCTCAAGAGGTAAAGTGCTAGCCTTAAGCAAAAGAAGCTCAAGGATAGTGCCCCCAGGCCCTGAGTTCAAGCCCCAGGATTGGCAAAAAAAATTAAATTAAAGCACTAATAAAAGTCTTTTAGAAGGAGCTCCCACTGGCCAAGTCTGGAACCATTTGCACATCAAAACCATGACAGGAGTGGAATTACAACCCAATGCATTCAACAGGAATCCCTTAGCCAGTTCAGATATGAATAAATATGTAAATACATAAGTAAACTGTCAGTGGTGTGAGGAATGGTATATTTCCACAGCCTTATGTGTTTTCCCACACATCACTCAGTCACAAAGGGAGAGGAGAATTTTTACAGTAGAAAAACAGGCAAATTTGGCTATCTTCAAGTGATCAAAATTACCGACTTCAGGGGCTGGGAAGGTGGCTCAGTGGTAGAGCGCTTGCCTTGCATGCTCAAGGCCCTGGGTTCGATTCCTCAGCACCACATAAGAAAAAGCCGGAAGTGGCACTGTGGCTCAAGTGGTAGAGTGCTAGCCTTAAGCTGAAGAGCTGAGGGACAGCACCCAGGCCCAGAGTTCAGGCTCCACGACTGGACCCCCCCCAAAAAAAATTACCTACTTCACTGCTGGGACAAACTGATGTCCCCAGCCACCTGGTGGGATGCAGTGGGAGGCACACAGTGTCACTTCATGACAGCTTTTCAACCATGCAAGACCCAAGTCAACTCATGATAAAACTTCAGACAAGACTAAGTAGAAAAACAATCGATAAAATAGAAGTGGCATATAATTTTGAAAACAGTCAAGAAAATCTTGAAAAATTTTCAAGATTGAAGAAGACGGCAGAGCCAGGACCAGTGAAGGCCATCTTGACTTCTGGACAGGATCTTTTCACTATCAAAACTATATCATGAGCCAGGCATTGGTGGTTCACGCCGGTAATCCTAACTACTCAGAAAGCAGAGATCTGAGGATCATGGTTCAAAGCCAGCACAGGCAGGAATGTCCATGAGAATCTTATCTTTAATAAACTACCAGAGAACCAGAAGTGGTACAATGGCTCAAGTGGAGAGCCCTCGCCTTGAGGAAAAAGAGTTCAGGGACAGAGTCTAGGGTATACAACTGACAAGTAAACAAACAAACAAACAAAACCCCATAATTTGAGCTGGGCTACTCAGGAGACTGAGATCTGAGGATCATAGTTCAAAGACAGCCTGGACAGGAAAGTCCTTACCACTCAATAAACAGCCAGTATCACACTCATCTCCAAACTAGGCAAAGATCCAACAAAAAAAGAGAACTACAAAATAATCTCTTTGATGACCACATATACAAAGCTACTCAATAAAATTTAAGTCAAGTTTGTAGAGACCATAAACCTTATAGACCATGATAATGACAATGCGCCTCATGAAGGTTAAAAAGTGTTTGTGACTTTAAGTATCTCTATCCCACAATACTGTGGATTTTATGAAATGTATGTAATCACTTAATCTCAATTAAAAAATTAAAAACTTGAAAAAAAAGGTGTTAAAATGTTTGACAAATAATGACCTCATGGGCTGGGAAAGTGGCTCAGTGGTAGAGCGCTTGCCCTGCATGCTCAAGGCCCTGGGTTCGACTCCTCAGCACCACATAAGCAGAAAGAAAAAAGCTGGAAGTGGCACTGTGGCTCAAGTGGTAGAGCACTAGCCTTGAGCTGAAGAGCTGAGGGACAGCGTCGAGGCCCAGAGTTCAGGCCCCACGAACGGACCAAAATTAATTTAAAAAATTAAAAAAAAAAAAAAGAAATGAACTCATTACCTTACTCATGTAACTCTAACTCCTCTGTATAGCCTCTTTACAATAAAAGTTAAAAAAAATAAGTGAAGGGACAGAGTTCACACTTTGAGTTCAAACCACAACATTGACTAACACACACACAGAAAATCCTGGTGCAGGAAAACAGCATAGATATGGTAGAATAGAAGTAGTGATGGGCTAGGAATGTGGCTTAGTGGTAGAGTGCTTGCCTAGCCTGCATGAAGCTCTGGATTCAACTCTTCAGTACCACATCAACAGTAAAAGCTGGAAGTGGCACTGTGGCTCAAGAGGTAGAGTGCTAGCCTTAAGCAAAAGAAGCTCAGTGACATTGCTCAAGCCATGAGTTCAAACCCCAGGAAGAAGAAGAAGGAGGAGGAGGAGGAGGAGGAGGAGCAGGAGGAGGATGAGGAGGAGGACGAGGAGGACGAGGAGGACGAGGAGGACGAGGAGGACGAGGAGGAGGAGGGTGGTAATAAAACTCGTTCCCCCACCCTGCCCCCTCTCACTGAGTAGGTTGAAACCAACTAGTTTTTCATGGCATTGGCAGACTTGTATATTCAGAATAAAGTGAGACTTCTGATGGAATGCCTGGAAAGGAAAATACCACCTCTAAGAAATTTTCAGGGATGTTTCCAGTGGCAGTTTAGGCTGTGATCAGATTCTAGAAAAATTGCGCTTAAAACTCAAACTTTCTATCACCAATAGAATAATGTTTTCATTCATTCAGTACAGTGTTTAGGATAACTACAAATTGCTAGAAATTTTCTCAAGAAATACCAAAGCCACTTAGGGCCAAAGCTTTTACATTCTAGCAAATAGCTACAAGAAAGGGGATGCTAGTGAATGGGAATGCTAGCTAGTGCTTTGGAAAATTGAGAGAGGACCTAATAATTAGATTTAGGTGACTTTGAAGAAAGGCACAAAAAAGAAGAGGAGAATGTTGCATGAGAGAAAGAGGAATGTGGAATGTTGAATGGAAGTGTGACGGAAAAGCACTCCTGTGTTGCAGTTCATGTGCAGGAGGTCAGGATTGAACCAAAAGTTCACCTCTGGCTGGGTTCTGGTGGCCCACATCTGAAATCTTAGCGACTCAGGAGGATGAGCTCTGAGGACCTGGTTCAAAGCCAGCCCTGGCAGGAAAGTGAGACATTTCTAATTAACCATCAGAAAACCAAGTGGAACTGTGGCTCTAAGTGGTGGAGTTCTAGCCTTTTGTGAACAAACAGTCTTAGAAAGATTCATGAACAGGAAGAGAGAAAGAGAGGTAATGGAAAGGAGAGAGGAGAGGAAGATGAGAAAAAGGGGAAGTAGAGGAGGAGATGGTATAGGTTAGAAGAGGAGGGAAGAGAGATGATGGGGGGAAAGGAGGAAAAAGGGGAGAGAGTGAAGTGAAAGAAACAGAAAGAGAATAAGAAAAATTACACAGACATCAAGCCCCAGCTCTAGCACGTACTCACATACACACACACAAACAAAGAAAAAGGGAAAATAGTGAAATCAAGAGTACTTCTCTTCCACCCATCCTCTTCACTGAACACTGGTCCACATGGAATTTAAGATTCTTCAGCTCTCTTCATAACCTGGATCTCATCATTTCTCCTTTATTATTGCTGTCTACCCTATCATTCACCATGTACCCATCTTTGCCCTCTTGTGGCCCTCATTGCTTCGTTCACTAGAATCCCATCCATTCTTTGAGGGAATCACTGCTACTCAAATTTCCCTGAGCTGGATCAATGACAGCCCAGCCTTCCTCATGCTGAAAATCGCATCAGTCTGCTCTACAGTCTCAGCCTGCTATTCCCAGTGTACACATAGCAAAGGCCAGGTCTGCCCAATTCCTCCCCGTCATATGCTTGTCACCTAAAGGCAGCATCAGTCTCCACATAGCCTCTCTGGGCAAAGCTAATGTCCTGCCTAAACCAACACAAATATCGCAGTGGTGAAGGCTCATATCTAATCTTCCTGAATTTCTGTTCATGTGGGAATACAGTTAGCCCAGGCAGGATGTGTCTATAGGCAGAGTCCATCCAGGCCCCGTCCATCCACAGGTACCACTATATCTCCATGCCTTCTCAGGTCTCCTTTTCCTTCATATATTTCACCATGTTTAGCTGAAACAAAGGGGTTATATTTTAACGTATACACTTTGTGATTCCAAAAATGCACTCTTGGTGTTCAGAATGATTGACTATTGAACATCAGCTCCCCCAGCACAGTGGTTCACCCAGCATAAAAATTAGGGTATACTCTTCCATGAGGCCAATAGTCTTTCCCTTGGAACTGCCAAGGGAAAGCACCATACCCAAAGCCTGGTGCTCTGGGGAAAGGGTGTCAGCTGGCGGCCACTCTGGGGACTCATTGTGTCTCTACCAAGATAAGCTAACACTCAGTGCTGATCCACTTGTACAGTGCACATGTCCCTCCCTCCCTGTCAATTTGTTTACCAGCCCACCACCCCCTTTCTCCCACAACCATTTCTGAGGTCTCACTCACACAGCTGTGCCTCACATAAGCACACAAATCCCTTTCATAACAACACAGAAAACAAGGTATGCCACAGCAGACTAACAAAGTCAAATGCACTGCCTGATGCTGGAGGAGCTGCCTGTCATCCTAACTATCCCAGCAGCCTGTCTGGGAACACTCCATCTTCACTTAACTAGAAAAATGCAGGCCGGGAGCTATCATGTAATGGTAGTGTAATAAACAGCATGGCCAAAGGCATCCTCCTCCCCCCCACATGCTGAGCTCATTGTTCCCCTGGGCCTAGCTGTAGGGGGGGGTCAAGAAGGGATGGAACAGTGGGCTTCGTGGGGGCAGGGCAATTAGTGGAGGTTGAAACTTTTATAGCTGTTGGAGTGGGGGAGGGGCCCAGCCTATATATAGGCTGTCTGTTCTGAGGAGTAGGGGCTGGGGAGAGACAGACAGCAAGAGGCTCCATCCAGAGCAGAGCAGAGCAGAGCAGAGCAGAGCAGAGCAGAGCAGGGACACCCTGTGAAGAGCTCTGAGGCCTGAGGATAGGCCACTGGAGAGGCAAGCAGAGGAGGAAGGAAGCAAAAGGCAAAGCCTTCCCCTTTGGAGGTTTGCAGACTATTTGGAGGTTTGCAAGTCTGGAGGTGTAACTCAAATGATAGTAAACAAGACATGACCATGCCAGCTGAAAAGGAGAAAGCGTGAAAGAGGGAGGAAAAACCAGAGAGAGTCAGAGTCAAATTCATGAGCAGGAAGTGAAGGAGAGAGAATGGAAGTGTGCATGAAAGGAACAAGAAGTGGGATAGGGGAAATAGAATAGTAGAAGTTATGGGAGAAAGAAAAGGGAAGAAGATGGTAGAGGAGGGAATGTGGGAAAAGGGAAGATAGGAAGGAGAAAAAAAGGAAACAGAATAAGAAAACAGCACTGAGGTCAAGCGTCCAAGTACCAGCATAAGCATACACACAAAAAGAAAAAGGGGAAAAAAGCATGGAGGAATCATGGAAATCAAAAGTACTTCCTTCCACCTACCCTCTTCACTGACCACTGGTCCATGTGGAATTCAGTATTCCTCAGCTCCTTTCATAACCTAGCTCCTGTCATTTCTCATTTAGGTTTAGTGTGCATCCTGTCATTTACCAGGTACTCATCTTTGTCCTCTTGTGGCCCTCAGTGCTTCTCTTACCAGAATCCCATCTCATTCTGCACCCCAAATAGCCCTGACCTGGACTCCTCATCCACCAGGAGGCCCAAGCCCAGCTCTAGCTGCAAATTTCAAGTCTTCTCTTCAGGTTCAGCCTCCTGATCCCAGTGCACACATAGCAAAGGCCTAACTCCTCCATTACACACTTGTCACCAAAGGCAGCATCAGCCTCAGCAACTGCCTCTGTGTGCAGATCTAATGTCCCTGGCTGAATCAACACTAATAGCCCAGGGGTGGAGGATCACATCCAATCTTACCCAACTTCTGCTCATGTACAGATGCACTCATCCCAGGCAGGGTCCATCCAATATCTTCATGCTTTCTTAGGCTTCTTGCTCCTTCACAGATTTCTCCACCTCTAGCTGAGAGGAAGGAAAAGTATTTTAATTCATACATTTATGTGATTCAAATTTGGTGGGGGGGGAGGATTGGGAATGAGGGTGGGGGGAGGATGGAAGGGATGGGGAGGGGAAACAAAGGAGGAGGCTACAATGCTTGATAAGAAATGTACTCATCTTGCCCATGTAATTGTAAAACCTCTGTACAGTATTTTCCCAATAAAAATTTTAAAAATAAATAAATAAAAAGAAAAAAATGAGCTCTGGATGTTCAGAATTCTGCTCACCAGCACTCTGATACCCTAAGAACAAAAACAGGGCTCTGCTATTCTTCCATGAGGCTTAGAGCCTTCTCATGGGAACTGAAGGGGAGAGGAAGAACAATGCCCAAATTCTGGGTGTTAGCTGGGGGACTCTGGGAACTCACAGAATCTCTACCCAGATATGACATCACTCAGTGTTCAAACCCTTCAATTTTGCACCTACTTCTCAACCTGTGCATTTGGCATAGCAGCCTACCACACCTGTCCTTCCCCCAACCATTTTCAAGGTGTTCCTCACACACCTGTCCCTCAGATAACTACACATCAGAGAAGCCATCCTGTGCTACACCAGTTTAACAAGATCAAAAGCATTGCTGATGGTGGTGGATCATGCCTGTAATCCTAACTCTTCCAGAAGCTAACACCCCGAAGATCACAGTTAAAGCCAACCTGGGCAGACTTCATCTTCAATTAACTAGAAAAATCCTGGCTTGGAGGTGTGACTCAAGTGGTACAGCACTGGTTATGAACATTCAAACTCAAAGAGAAGATCTAGAGAGGTGTAGGGAGCCGAGGCGAGACTCCGCCCACTCCCTTGCAGCTTTGAGGTAACCACCCCAGACGGTGCTTGGCGGGATGTCTGGGCTGTGCGCGTGCGCGAGCCAGGTAGAGTCCCCAGCCAATCCCATGACACCTGGTGACGGTGAAAGGCAGGCGACCAACAATAGAAAGACCCGCGTTCCGATTCTCCTATATAAGCGGCTGTGTTTCGGGTGCACGCTCTCTCGCGCCCAAGCTCTCCTACAACTAAAAGGCTCTCCAATAAAGCATGATCTGAGAAGACTCCTGGTGTGGTGGTCGTTTTTCCTCGCTGGTCGAGTAGACGGTCGCTACAACTGGTGCTGAAACCCGGGAACGAACCTGGGACGGGACCCGCGCGAGAGGCCGAATTGGAGCCAGAACTCAACACGCAGAGAGGAGACATCGGTAAATATCCCCCGGTATGCTGTTCACTGTAGATTTAGATATTTATTGGTTGCTTGCATTGCTTCTTCCCTTGTGGCTTGTCTTTTTGATGGTGCGCACTTGCCTCGACCAGGGAGGGTTTGATTTAATCCAGGAAGGATGCAAAGTACTAACACGGCATCAGGATAGTCTATCAGAGTCAGCATACAGTAAGGGGGAGGAAAATAGGCCTAAAAGAAAAAGGGAAAAAAGACAAAAGGATCCTAAAGAATTAAAGCAAGAGGGGCTGCAGCCCTCACAAAAGGAGAAGGGTTTCAGAGAGGAGGAGGTCTCAAGGAGATCCCCGTGCCCTTCTTTAAAAGCAAACCGGTTCTCAGCCCTACATGTGGAAGGGCGGGACCAAGAATATAGTAATCTTGTGAGTGACTCAGAGGAAGAAATGTTAGAGGAGGAGGGAGAGCAGCTCGATCCAGCTGATAGTGAAGAGTTAGAAGAGGCTGCGGTGTAGCACGAGGCAGACAGATATGGAGGGTGGCGCCCCCTAGGGGTGGGAGTACTGCAGCAGCCAGGAAGAGGAAACAGAGCTGGCCCTCACCCATAGGCCCCCCGGGCGTGCCCGCCGGCGGGGCGGAGTCACTTTATAAAAGGCTGGTCGCCGTTAGCGGCAGCCTTTCCAGTTTTTGAAAATCCCATTACTAATGAGAGAATTCTTGAGCCGGTTTCCTACTTCCAGCTTAAGGATTTAGTTGAGGCAGTCCGGACTTATGGAGTGACGGCCAATTATACCACTGCCTTGCTTCAAAGGCTAACTATTAATGCTATGATTCTGTGGGAGCAAAAACTGTTCAATATTTTCCTGAATTAGTGGCTAAACAGGCAATTTTGATCTGAGAAAAAAAATAAAAATAAAAAAAATAATAAATAAAAATAGAGGCAATTTTGGGTATAAAGTATTGTTTGATGCACTTTGCAAAAATTCCAGATAAATTAATTATTCCATACACCCGTGAGCAAGTTGAAATTTTAGCAGCCACAGTGGATATGTGGGCAATTCTTGTTTGCTCATTTCCAAATGTAATTGATAATCATTATCCTAAGCATCCTCTGCTTGCCATAGTTAACAAAAATTTAGTGTATTTTCCTGTTGTCACATCAAAGGAGCCCTTGGCTGATGCTCTAACCATCTTTACGGATGGATCAAAATCTGGACAAGGTGCCTTTTTTGTTCAAGGACACAAACAGCCGGTAGTCTTTAATTTTCGGCCGAATGTCCCACAGGCTGTTGAATGTTTAATTGTGCTTGAAGTTTTTAAAAGATTTGATCAACCTTTTAACTTATTTTCTGATTCATTATATGTTGTAAATGCCGTTGCTTCTCTTGAAGTTGCTGCTTCAGTTAAGCAGGCCAGTACAATTTCTAATGTTTTGTTACAGATTCAATCCCTTATCTTAAACAGAAAACATCCTTTTTTTTTTTTTTTTTTTTTTTTTTGGTCCGGTTGTGGGGCCTGAACTCTGGGCCTGAGCACTGTCCTTCAGCTCTTCAGCTCAAGGCTAGTGCCCTACCACTTGAGCCACAGCGCCACTTCCGGCTTTTTTCTTTTTGCTTATGTGGTGCTGAGGAATCGAACCCAGGGCCTCAGGCATGCAAGGCAAGCGCTCTACCACTGAGCCAACTTCCCAGCCCAGAAAACATCCTTTTTATATTGGACATATTCGCACCCACTCTATGCTGCCGGGCCCGATGGCAAAGTGTAATGATTTGGTGGACCAGGCAACTCGGGCTGTGGCTCTGGTTGCTGCTGATCCTGTAGAATTGGCAAAAGACTTTCATAGATTGTATCATGTACCTGCTAATACCCTTAGGAAAAGATATAATTTGTCCAGGCATGTGGCAAGAGATATTGTTAAAGCCTGTAAATCTTGTGTTACCTTTCTTCATTCTCCCCATGTGGGGGTAAACCCCAGGGGGTTGAGACCAAACGCCCTATGGCAAATGGATGTTACTCATCTGACGGAATTTGGTAAGTTGAAATATTTACATGTGTCTGTGGACACCTTTTCTGGTGTCATTCATGCCACACCTTTGGCAGGAGAAAAGGTGTCTCACGTCAGAATACACTGCTTAGAAGCTTGGGCAGCTTGGGGAAAGCCCCTTAGACTTAAGACGGATAATGGCCCTGCTTATACTTCCCATGGTTTTCGCGCCTTTTGCGCACAAATGCAGGTTGCCCACACCACCGGATTGCCCTACAATCCTCAAGGACAAGGTATAGTGGAAAGTGCTAATAGAAGCATAAAAGAAATGCTTCAAAAACAAAAAGGGGGAATTGCTGAGTCCGCGTCCCCCAGGGAAAGACTTTCTCTTGCGCTCTTTACCCTTAATTTTTTAATTCTAAATGACAACGATCAGTCTGCCGCAGATCGGCATATGACAAGAGACTCCATGGATACTAAAGACATGGTTATGTGGAAGGATGTTATTAATAATAAATGGTATGGACCGGATCCGGTAATAATGAGATCCAGGGGAGCTGTTTATGTTTTTCCACAGAGTCAAGAAGTACCTCACTGGGTGCCAACGAGACTGACCAGGCCGGTGGAGACTGCAACAGAACCCCCTCTTGAAGATGCAGCTGATCTTCCTGCTGTTAGCAACAGTGCTAATAGCAATCCCTGTGATAGCTAAACCGATGATGCTGTGGGCTGTTACAATTTACTGACTGGATTGCCTCTGCGGTGTCCTTTTCCAAAGAGCGGGTGGGAGTCGGAATGTTTTTAGCCTGCTGCTTGGGAGGATGCGTTGTCTGCCTATGGTTGGTCTGTCGCCTTCGAGCCCAAACCAGAAGGGACAAGGTTGTTATCTTGCAAGCATTAGCCGCTTTGGAGAGTGGATCCTCACCCCAGATTTGGCTGTCGGCCCTAAGAGGCAGTTAAGCCTTACCATTCTGCATAGCCTTAGCACCCCGAGGGATCAGGGGATCCCATTGCACCGGGACAGGTATGCAATTTGCAATTTGGGACAGGGTGCAAGGCAAGTGCACTGCACTTGAGGAGATGGTTCTCATCTCCTCAAGAAGAGCATGCTGGGTTGCAAGTGGGTTGATGCCCAAGATCCCACCTCTGCAAAAAAGGCATCGGACGGGCCTGGTCATCACTGGGGAAGGCGCGCCCCTCAGGCGAAGGCCAGTGCAAGGTCCTAATGTCTTAGACAGAGGCCCAACCTCTACTCTTACCTGTTGCCATAAAACAAAGAAGGGGGAACTGTAGGGAGCCGAGGCGAGACTCCGCCCACTCCCTTGCAGCTTTGAGGTAACCACCCCAGACGGTGCTTGGCGGGACGCCTGGGCTGTGCGCGTGCGCGAGCCAGGTAGAGTCCCCAGCCAATCCCATGACACCTGGTGACGGTGAAAGGCAGGCGACCAACAATAGAAAGACCCGCGTTCCGATTCTCCTATATAAGCGGCTGTGTTTCGGGTGCACGCTCTCTCGCGCCCAAGCTCTCCTACAACTAAAAGGCTCTCCAATAAAGCGTGATCTGAGAAGACTCCTGGTGTGGTGGTCGTTTTTCCTCGCTGGTCGAGTAGACGGTCGCTACAGAGAGGCAGGAAAGAAAAAGACAGATTTATGAGGACAGAGGAAGGGAGAAGGGAAGAGAAGATGAAGAGAAGAAGAAAGAGAATAGGAAAAGAGGAAGAAGAGGAAGAGATGAATAGTCTGGAGGGAAGTTACCTGGAAAAGGGGAGAGAGGAAATGGGGAGAAAGAAGAGAGAGAAAAGGAGACACAGAGAAAATCACCCAGTTCAAGTGCCAGTACCAGCACACACTCACAAATACATACCCACAACAAAAAGAAAGGAATGGAAAGGACTGAGAAAATAAGGAAAATAACACTATTTCCCTTCCCATCCACCCTCTTCACTGGAGACTGGTCCATGTGGAATTCAGGAGTCCTTAGCTTCATCTTCTCAGCTGTCTTTCAGCATCAGTGTCAACCTTGCCTATCAGGAAGGTGCCCATCCTTTGCCCTCTTTTGTTCTGCATTGCTTCTTCTCAATGGAATACATTCTCAACCTGTTAGCTGTGCTCTATTCCCCAAATAATCCTGAGCTGGATCATTGATCCAACAGAAGTCACAGCCCACCTTCTGCTGCAAATCTCATCAGCTGCTTTGCAGGCTCAGCCTCCTGACCCTTGTGCACACATAGCAAAATCAGGTGTGCCGAAATCCTCCCTATTACATGCTTGTCAGCTGAGGCAGCATCAGACAAAAGCACTTGCTATGTGGAAATCTAATGCCGCTGGAGAAGCGAACACAAATAACCCAGTGATGGATCATATCCAAACATACTGAATTTCTGCTCATGTCCCAATACAGTCATATCAAGCAGGGCCTATCCATAGGCAAAGTCCATCCAGGCCCCGTCCATCCACAGGCACCAATATATCTCCATGCTCTCTCATGTATCTTGCTGCTCCTTCCTAGGATTCTCCACCTGGTGCTGAAAGGAAGGGTAATGTTTTAATTCATAAAGTTTGTGGAGCTAAAACTGGGCTCTGGATGTTCAGAAGGTTCTAATATTTTAGACTCAGGTCTCCCAGTAATCTTTTTTCCCTAGGGGAACAAAATGTACTTTGCTATTTCTCATGAGGCCTAGAGACTTCAACAGAGAAAAGCCAAGAGAAAGGAAGCACTGTGCTGAAGCATGGTGCCCTGCAGAAGGGGTGACACCTGGGGGCCTCTGAGGGGACTCCCAGAATCTCTATCAAGATATCCCAATTCTCAGTGCAGACAGTCTTGAACAGTATACATGCCTTGCCTCTCTATTGATTGTACACACTATCCCACAACCCCCTTCAACATCCATTTGTAACTTGTCCCTCACACAGCTGTCCCCCAGACAAGTACACAAATCCCTTTTTCCACATTAGAAAAGCCAACCTGTGTCTCACCAGATGAACAAGGTCAAAAGTACTGCCATGTATGTATGGTTCTAGACGGAAATCCTAACTATTCCAGAACTTCACACCCAGAACAGAGTACTTAAAGCCAGCAAAAACACAGCATAGAAATGTAGGCTTGGCATCTAATCTTCAATAATGGAGCTAAAAAGATAGAATCGAAGAAAGACAGCCTCTTCAGTAAATGGTGCTGGCAAAATTGGTTAACTACTTGTAGAAAACTAAAGCTAGATCCTTATATATCATGCTGCACAGAATCAACTCCCAATGCATCAAAGACCTCAGAGTCAAAGCAGACACTCTGAAAACATTACAGGATAGAATAGGAGAAACCCTAGGTCTCCTTGGCACGGGTCCAAATTTTTTTAATAGAGACCCAGAAACTCAACAAATCAAAGAAAGGTTGGACAAATGGGAGTGCATGAAATTGCAGAGCTTCTGCATGGCAAAGGACATAGCTAGCAAGATCAATAGAAAGCCCATGGATTGGGAGAAGGTCTTCATACAACGGACAAGGGTCACATAACTAAAATATACCTGGAACTCAAAAAATTAAATCCCCGGGGCTGAGAAGGTGGCTCAGTGGTTAAAGCGCTTGCCTTGCATGCCTGAGGCCCTGGGTTCGATTCCTCAGCACCACATAAGCAAAAAGAAAAAAGCCGGAAGTGGCGCTGTGGCTCAAGTGGTAGAGCGCTAGCTTTGAGCTGAAGAGCTGAGGGACAGCGCCCAGGCCCAGAGTTCAGGCCCCATGACCGGACCCAAAAAAAAAAAAATTAAATCCCCCAACAACAAATCTTCAAAGAAACAACTGCCCAACAATTAAGTCGGCTAATGACTTAAAGAGAAACTTCTCTGAAGAGGAAAGAAGTATGGCCAATAGACACATGGCCAATAGACACATGACCAATTGACACACCTCCCTAGCCATAAATGAAATGCAAATCAAAACAACATTGAGATACCACCTCACCCCAGTTAGGATGGCTAAAATCAAGAACTCTAATAACAACAGATGCTGGAGTGGAACTTTACTGCATTGTTTTTGGGAGTGTAAACTTGTCCAACCACTTTGGATAGTAGTATGGAGGTTCCTCAAAAGACTCCACATAGACCTCTCCTATAACCCAGCATTCCCACTTTTGGGCATTTACCCAAATGCTCACAAACAATACCACACTAAAGCTACTAGCGAAACTATGTTTACTGTAGCATTATTTACCATAGCTAAGATATGGAACCAACCCAGATGCCCCTCAGCAGATGAATGGATCAAGAAAATGTGGTATATATACACAATGGAATTCTATGCCTCCATCAGAAAGAATGACATTGCCCCATTTGTTAGGATATGGTAAGACTTGGAAAAGATTATATTAAGTGAAGTAAGCCAGGCCCAAAGAAACATAGGTCCCATGGTTTCCTTTATTTGCAATAACTAGTATATATCTGAGTCAAGCAGAAACAGTCAGATAAGTTGATGTAATGGGGAAATGAACCCTAAGGTATGTATTCAAATGTTTTTTTTTCTTTCATGGGATTGTTTCTAACACATAAGATTATTTCTTTGTTGCTTTGTATGTCCCTCCCCAACAGTATAACCCGTGCTTTCACTGTATTTGATGTTGGTATAATTTGTGGAGGGGAAGGAAAAAAACAAATCTTTTAAATAGGGAATACAGGTGGACTTATTGCAACAATGCGATGTACAAGTCGTTATGTTGAAAACAAACTTTACAACTTTGGCAGAGTAGGGGTGAGGGGAGAGGAGGATTGGAGGAGGTAGGATTGACTGGGGGGGCGGAGGAAGGATGGGAAGGGATGTGAGGGGAGACAAAGGAGGAGACTACAATGCTTGATAAGAAATGTACTCATTATCTTGCCCATGTAATTTTAACCCCTCTGTACAGTATTTTCACACACAAAAAAAGAAATGCAGGCTTGGAGGTTGGAATCAAGTGGTAGAGCACCTGTGATGTACATGCAAACTGAAAGAGAAAGAGAGGAGAGATAGAGACAGAGACAGAGGCAGAGAGACAGATTCATTCAAATATCTGCTCATGTGTAGACACAGTCATCCCAGGCCTGGTCCATCCACAGATATCACTATATATCCATGCTTTTTCAGGTCTCTTGTTTTTTAACATGTTTATACACCTCTACCTGAAAGGAAAGAAAATTAGCTTAATTCATACACTTTTCCAGTGTAACCAGGGACTCTGTTTGCTCAGAATGTTCTCAAATTTGAAACTCAGCTCCCTCAGCACTCTGATTCCCATTAGAGAAATTTGGACTCCCAGGGCAGTTGCAATTGTAAGTAACCTGTGTAGGAAATCGGGTCTTTAAAATTTACTATTTTTTTTTTTTACTGTGAGTAAATAAGTCTGAAATAAGGGACTTTTGGATGATGGCATAATGTTAGAATGGTGATTAGGTGTAGACAGAACACACAAGAAACTGCATTAAAATGGAGGAAAGTTGGGGCAGAAACTACTCTCATGGTCCATGGAGACAGTTCTATTTTCCCAATGAAGATGTGCCCTTGAGTTTCGACCCAGCCAGAGTAAATAGTGTTCTCAGGAGTTGTACACAGTCACCTAGAGACTGCCAAAGGAGAAACGAGTCCAGGATGCCACCTTCCCCTAAGATCCCCCTGAAGCCCAAGGGCCTCACTTTAAACCTAAGTAAACAAACTAGGTAAATAAGTAGGAAAATATGCAACATATCTGGAAGGTGAGATGATGACCTACTGCAGCATTTGGGACACAAACACCTTAGTGTTCGGAGACAAATGGGAAAAGTTGTTTAATAAAGTGACATTACTTGAAAGTAAGGGATTGAGGTGTATTCACCAAGCTCAGAAGGTACAGACAGCTTGAGGCCACATTTCAGCCTACTTTTCAAAATTTAAAAGTCAGCTCCTTGTCAGCTGTCCTTTCACTAGAAAGAATGCTAGCTGGAGAACCCCCTAGCTATGCTAGGACTATGCCTGGCTATGCTGGATTGAGACCTTTGCTGAGGATTCTGGGCACACAGCAGTGTGAACTTCCTGTATGACTCCCTCCCCTCCTGCAGCTCTTCAATTCCACATCTCTCTGATTTTCCACACCCTAGTGCTGTGGCAGAGTTCTGCACATCTTTCTCTGGAACAGCTTTGTTCTTAAGCTGTGGACATTAGTTTTTGGGCTTCACACAGTACCAGAGTTTGTGAAAAATGGTGACTATCCTGTGAGCCACACTCTTCTAGCCCCATCACTTATTCCATCTGGAGGCTATGGATTCCCCGTGTGGCTGCCAAGAGGGAAGGGCATTTTCAACCAAGTGTCAACTCTCTAGTCTGCTCAGCCAGCTAAAAGAATCCTGGCCCCAGATTAAGCTAGTACTGGAGCTTTGTGGGGAGCAGAGTGGAAGGACAGGCAGACTAGGACCTTGGCCTCTCTTCAGAGGCAACTGTTTGTTATCATCTGGCAATTGAAATTCTGAGGGCAAACTGAAGGTGTTAAGTTGTGCAGCGAAGCTGACTCCCCTTCATTGAGAGAGGGCTAGTGCAAAGTTCCTGAGGAGTTGTACACAGTGGAATAGCTAAAGTCATCATTTTCCACTCCACACTTCTGGCACTCTCTTTTTAGTTTTCTTGGATGACCAGATAAGTACTCATGGCTTCATTGAATGCCCTGTCCTGGATTGCCTTTTCAATGTCAGCTATATTGTACCCCATGTCACACAGAACTGTGACACTAATGGAGTCCAGCTTGCTGGGCAGTGGCTCATCAGGAAGCAGGCCAAACCCCACATCTACAGCCAGCCATGGGTTTCTCAGTGACATCCACAGTCAGCAGTTTGGAAAGTAGATTGTGTCTCTTCGCAGATAGATAAAAGGGAGCTGTGTACATGGCCTCAAGGATGTGTAGCCATGTCTGCCATCTTCCTCCCTTCAAATGGGAACTTTCCTGTTGTCCTCACATACAGAAGCATACCTGGGATCTAAATGTCCTGTTTATAGACATCATACATTTTGTAAAGGAACATTTCACGAGGTCTGAATATCAAGGCTCCACAAAACCCCTTTAGCAACTGCCCCAGCAACACCGTGATGCTCAGCCCCAAATCACTGACTTTGGCATTGCATTTGCCATCCAACAGGATGTTCCTGGGCTTCAGGTATCTGTGTGTGATTTCGTTCTTGTGAAGGTATTGCATAGCACTCACCATCTGCTTGAACAGCCTCCTGGCTTCATAATTGACTAGGTGGTGGCAGGAGGATTTGCCAGTCAACCCTATCCTGTACTGGCTGTTTTTACTACATTTTGTCACAACTCACTTTCAAGGCCTTTTGAGTCAGGGTGGGTGGAGTTCCTGCCTCTTGTCTCTTGAAGGGTTATTCATTTGCTTTGAAATTAAAATGTCATCAATTTGAAATTATTTACATTGTTTCAAAACCAAACAAATTGATGTTCGTATGTTTTTTGGTCATGTGCGGGCTTGAACTCAGGGCCTGGGCACTATTCCTGAGCTCTAATGCTCAACCACTTTGAGCCACAATGCCACTTACAGTTTCCTGGTGGTTAACTGAAGATAAGTGTCTCATGGGCTTTCTACTCAGGGTGGCTTTGAACCTAGAACCTCAGATCTCAGTCCCCCAAGGAACTAGGATTACAGGTGTGAGCCACCAGTACCTGGCACAAATAGGATTTTAAAAAGATGCCAAGTTTAACCTTAGGATAAGACCATGAGGTCCGAAGGGCTGAGACCTTACCATAACTGTTGCTGAGTAGTTCAAGTTCTTGTCTGCCATTGCTCTGTAAAGGACTCTCTGTTTATCTGAGTTTGCCCATAGCAATGTTTTTATTTTGTATTTTATTTCATTTTTAAAAGGTTTCAGTGACATTATTTTCCAAATATGTTTATGGAACAGCCACCATTGTCAATTGCCGGAAGTGGAAAAGTTCCCAAGGTGTTATTCTTAATAAGTCATTACTAACTATTATGATGCAGGATGGAACTCTTAATGGCTCTTGAAGGAAGATAGAATCTTTCCTAATTAGGTTTTTATATTCTATAAGTAATTGTACAGGACTCAGAATGTGCGTTAGTGGTAGAGTGCTCACCTAGCATGCACAAAGCTCTGCTTTTGCTTCCTCAGTTCCACATACATAGAAAAGCCAGAAATGGAGCTGTGGCTCAAGTGGTAGAGTGCCTCAAGCAAAAGAAGCTCAGAGACAGTGCCAAGGCCAAGTTCAAGACCCAGGACTGGCAAAAAAAAAAAAGAGACAGGGGTAAATGATCTGAATAGAAATTTCCAAAAAGAAGAAATGCAAATAGGCAAAAATATATGAAAAAATGTCCAGTGTCTATAGCCATGCTGGAAAACTTTTAAAAAATCAAAATGATAGAAAGATAACACATGCTGGCCAGGATGAAGAGAGAACTCCTGTCAGACAGATTGTAAATTGATACAAGCATTATGGCAAACAGTTTGAAGGTCTCTAAATAAATACATGAACTCAAGTACAATTATAATATGTCTATTTCTAGATTATTTATAGCAGCTCAGGTATAGATTCAGTCTAAATGTCTATCAATGGAGAAATTGGTAATGGTCTCTCTCTTTCACACACATATATACATGCACACACACATACATACTCACACACACATACACACACACACACACACACACAAACACACACAAAGGAGAATTTTCCAAGCATAACAGTGATTGGAAAGCTATCATTTCGTGACAAATGGAAGCAAAGATTAAGTAAAGTTATCGAGACAAATGGCCCAGGATCGCTCAGATATGTAGAGAATAATGTTGACCATGGACTAGTGCTGGCCAGAGGTTGGGAAGGAGGGATGAAAAGGGGGAAGGTGAGGTTTGTTTGATCAGTGTGTGTCATGTCCTGTGTACGATTACTACTTGCTTATAAAAAGCATCAATATTAAGATAGTCATCTTCCATTTCCAGAAGAGAACCATTTCTCTCTGCCTAGATGACACCACTGCAGCCTAGGCCCCTGCCCCTGTCCCTAGCTGGTCTTCCCATTCCCCCTTCCCTGTCCCTCCCAAAATCATCCTTGTAAACACAACCCACAGCATACTATTCTCTGTCTGTTTATGAGTGTGGGTGGGTGCAAGCACAGGCCAATACGTGGGCTTGAAGTCCATGTTCAAGGTGAGTGCTCTACTCCTTAAGCCACAGCTCCACTTCCAAGTTTTCTGGGGTCATGCACTTTCCTACACAGGATAGATT
>NW_027204461.1:0-27814 GCF_024711535.1 Dipodomys merriami | reverse complement strand
CGATGGCACTGACATCACGCAAATCTACAGGTCTATATTAACATCTCTCCACAAACTAATTTCCTGTTACACATTCCATGTCTTTGTTAATAGCAATTCCATCTATCACTTGCATCAGAAATTTTAAAGTGCTCCTAGAATCCTTCTTACTCTCAACATGAGGCACCACACCCTGCCAACTCCGACTCCCACATACTTCTTAAATTTGTCATTTCCTCTACATTGTTCTTCCTCTGCCTAATGCCAGCCTTCAGAATTCTTTGGAGGGTTATCTCTGACTACAGGTTGAATATAGTGTCTGACACAAAATAATCACAATAAATGTTTGAATGAATAAATATCATCAAATCATCTCTAATACAACAAATGATACCATCGTACTCTGGGTGCTTTGGAGTTGCCCTAGATTCCACATTTTAACCTCTGCCCTTTAACTTCTACCTTCAAATATACCTTGAATCTGAGCAGCTTTTAACACCACACCTCATCTGTTCACCTAGACTTTGTTCCTCTTGACTTTTAAGGTGCCACAGCACCTTTCACTATTGAAAGGCCATCAATGAAAGAGCTTCACATACATCCCAGGGAACCACGTGGAGGCAAGCAGGCACAGGAGAAAGGTTATTACAAGGTTTATTAGAGAAGTCATATTTCCCTCAAGAGGGAGAACATGGCACCTGTCCATAAGCAGGTAGCAGGAAGATCTGGGGCAGGAAGTGAGGTAGGTGGGAAGCTCAGGTGGGCCTGGCAGAGAAAGGGAGAGGCCAGGTGTACGGTGAGAACTCCAGGCCTGGGAGCAGCTCAGGTCTGGGCTGAGTTGAGGACCAAACGTGAGCATAATGCTTATAACTAGGCCTTTTTTTGTTATCTTTCTGTGTTATCTATTGACTTCTCTAACCTTATTGTTTCACCTGTCCCATTCCCTCACCTTGTTTTGGTCATAGTCATTCCACCAACAAACAAAACGTTCAGTCTTTGCAAACGTAGTTTTCCTGGGTCTTCAACCAGCTGTGAATTTACAGTAGTTTATTTTTTGTGGGTACTGGGATTAGAACTCAGGGCCTGGGAACTTTTGTACTCAAAACTAGCTTGCTACCACTTGAGCTACAGTGGCACTTCCAGTTTTTTGGTGTTCAATTAGAGATAGGAGTTCCATGGATTTTCCTGACTGTGTTGGCTTCAAACCATGTTCCTCAGATCTCAGCCTTTTGAATAGCTAGGATTACAGGCATTAGCCACCAGTCCCCATCCATAGTTCAAAGTCTTAACTCTCCACAATTATGTCCTTCTCTGTATTTTCACATATTACTGTCTTTCTCCATCTTAGAATGTAAGCTTCTTAAACTAGAGTTTATGGCTTCTTTTGATTGTCATCTAGATCTTAAGACCAAAGTTAGCATATAGCAGCACAAAAATAAATATTTGTTAATAAACATTTATTGATTACTCTTTAAAATGAACACTCAATAAGATGTACAAGAGGTTATATCAAAAAACGAACTTTACAAGTTGTGGGGGATGGGAGGGAGGGCAGGGACGGTAAGGGGAAACAAAGGAGGAGGCAACAATGCTTGATAAGAAATGTATTCATTACCTTGCACATGCAATATCAATATCAATAGGTAAACATCAACTATCTTTTATAGGTAAGAATAAGAATTGAACTTGGAAAATTAGAAAACTGATTAATATGATACTTCTACCTTGCTCCTTTTTTGAAAATTCCTTTATTGCCAATAAAATGTGGGGTATTTAAAGAAATACAAAAATTTCCTAATGTAAAGCAAATTGCTATATGTTTGCTGGGATAAAATGCCCAGCAGCAATCCTAAGGAAAAAAAAGTCTTATAACCAGGGTGAATTCAAAGACCATCTTCTATTAATTAAGTCACTCAGTTGACAAAGAACCGATTAACATAATATATAATGAATATTCTTTCATTTCTCAACAAATTACAGCAATACTAACACCTTCATGAAATAGAGCATTTCCAGTTTGATTTCTTTGATGACTGAGTTGAAATTAGATGAAAGGGGCAGGGGTGTTATCGACAGATGTTCCTAGGTAAGGGGACAAAAGCTGCTCTGGAAATTGCAGGTGTCATAGCCATGTCATAGCATCCACCTTGCACTTGTCCTGGAAATTCTCAGCAAGTTTCTTACATTCTCTTGATTTCCTTTGAGAATCCCTGTACCAAAAAGAGCTCTTATGGTAAACTTGAGCTGAGAAACAAATTGATTCAAAAACACTCCCATTATTCCCATTACCAGAGTATACTGCTTCTTTTAATTATAGCACAGAGATTTATTTTGAGATATTTGAGAGGAAGAGAAACTACAAGAATAATTTTAAGGACAAGGACAAGAAAATGTGAGGAGAGCTCTAGGCCACATGGTGTGATAATTTGGCAACATAAACCCCTTTTTGATTTCTACTTAGGTCAATAATGACAAAATAGAATATGTGAACTGTTTAAAGGTAAAGATTTCAGGTTCATATGTCAAAATCAAAATTAAACAAAAATACATATAGATTTTGAATTGCTCATATAGCACAAAGGCTAAGCAACATTGTTATTTTTGTTTCCCTGAACTGTAAAATGACAAATTTGAGATCTTAGAAAAATTATTGATGGAGGAGAAGCCTGGTGTCTCATGCCTGTAATCCAATCTACTGAGGAGGTAAATATTGGGAGGGTTGTGGTTCAAGGTCAGCCTGGGTAAAAAGTTGGAGAGACTCCATCTCAACCAATAAAAACTGGGTGTAATGGCCCATGCCAAGTTTAAGTGGGAAAGGTAAACAAGAGGGTCTAGAATAGTCCAGGCATAGACCAGAAGATGTCTTTAGAAAAATAACTGAAACAAAAACAACTTGGGGAACGGCTTAATTGGTACAACACTTGCAGGGCAAAAACATGAGCTCAAATTGCAGTACTGAAAAAAAGGAAATGAAAAGTTATATTTTAGTTTATTCTTCCTAAATATTGAAAATTTTCATTTTCTTTTAGATATCACAATGACATTAAAACGTACAAAGCATTTGGCTATTATGGTAGAAAATTCTAGCTGTTGACATCGAATTTTTCTGTACTTTCTAGGCATCCAGCTAGACTGAATTTATTGCTGACAGTATCTTAAAGTTACTGCAAAGTGACTCCAGTCAATAGAATGAGAGCAAAGAAAATGCATACTCCTTTAGGGCCAGTCCATAACAGATACCTTGTGTAGTTAGTTGTCTCTGTCCTTTTCCCTTCAGGTTTGACAAAAATGAAAGGAATGTTTTTGAAAACAACTTAATGAAGTTGTTAAAGCCACAGGATGAAAGAATATGAATCTTTGAATCATTTTGTAGGAAGTTATTTTTCAATCAGTCTTTGACCTCAGTGAAGGAAAATTTCTCTCAAATGGACCCTCTGAAATATGGGAATTTATTTTATTTTATTTTAGTGTTTATTTTTTGCCAGACCTGGGGCTGGAACTCAGGGTCTGGGCACTGTCTCTGAGCTCCTTCTGCTCAAGGCTAGTGCTCTATCACTTGAGCCACAGTGCCACTTCTGAATTTTTCTGTTTATGTGATACTGAGGAATCAAACCCAGGGCTTCATACATGCGAGGCAAGAATGCTACCTCTAAGCCACTTTCCCAGATCTGGGAATTTCTTTTATTAACCACATCACCTTACCAAATACAGCAGGTTGGAATGATTAGAAATTAAAGTTCCTATTAGTTCTGTAACCAACTTTTCATTGTGGTGAGATTTTAAACTTCATAGTTTTATATTTTTCTCACTCTATATGTACAGTTTCAACAATAATTCCCCATTGGGAAAATTTTGCTTCCACTGGTATTATATCTTACATAACTGCCCTGACTGAATGTTTCATCAGAGCCAGGGATTTGTGTACTGAAAACTTTTTTTAGGTTAGTTAACAATGAAATTTAGAACTGTGGTCATTTATTAAAAGGAAAATGAAGATAAAGTACATTCATTATGTTAATTCCAAGGTACACAATCATTTTTTCCAAAAGGTATCCCAAAATAAACACCTTTCAAATAAATTGTTTGGAAATCAGGACACAAATTATCATTTTTATTCTGTTGGCATAAAGATAGCTCTTTGAAAAATGAATAATGACCAGTCTTCAAAAAAGACAAAATATATCACCTTGGTGTTCTCTCATAAACACATTGTCAGATAGCTTTATCTTACATGCCTACTGACTAAAGACAGACAATCTCCCCCGCCCCTTTTAAACAAAGGTTTTATTCAGAGACACAATCATAGGTCACAGTATAATTCTCTATACAAGAAAGTTTTATTTTTCAATCCTATAATTTCCATTTTAATGCTACGAATACTTTTGTTACTGGTTCTAAACCAAGATTCTCATATAAGGAATTAATCAATCACAGTTCCAAAGTCACACTCTGCAAATGAGAAAACAAACTGCTCTGGGCTTTACAAATTGAAGATTATGAAAATAAATTCTAAGGTGTTGACTCATGCATTAAATTCTATTACTCTATCAGCACTCAATTTGTATACGTGAATATTTATGAACCCCTGGATGTTTATAAGTAATATGAATGAGAATTTTTGCTAAAGAAAGAATGGGAAGATTGTTTTACCTAAAATTTGAAGAAAAGCTCAACTCTTAAATGTGCTAAACTTCCTTTGGAACAGACATATAAACTTTAGTTCTTGTCAAGGTATTAACTGATTCATTGGTATCTTGCTTTCTTTCTTGCTTAATGTACCCACCACAGCAGTGACTCCTGATTATTGCAAAGCTTTACAAAATGGAGCTGGACATTTGATTACTATCAGTAGTGAATTACTGGTTGGCACTAAGTCTCAGGTGCCTTTCAGAGAAAATCCATTTTGCTTCACATTTCTCATTAATTCTCATTTGTCCTTTTCTTACTTTCTTTCTTTTTGCTCAAATTTTTCCCCTTCTCCTAGACTTAGCCCATTCTTTTCATCCTAGCTCACGCTCTAAGAGAGGATAGTATTTTGTGGCATCTTTGCTATTGCATTTTATCCATCTATTTCTGCATCCCGGAGTCTACCCAAGCTGTTTCTTTAATCAAAGTTTAAAGAAACCCTAGACTAGAATAAAATAGCTTAAAGACCTTTGTCACTTATAATGGACTCTCCTTAACGTTTCAAAATTCTGTTAAGTGTTCATATCTCTCTCTCTTTCTTTCCTTCCTTCTTTCTTTCCTTCCTTCCTTCCTTCCTTCCTTCCTTCCTTCCTTCCTTCCTTCCTTCTTTCTTTCTTTCTTTCTTTCTTTCTTTCTTTCTTTCTTTCTTTCTTTCTTTCTTTCTTTCTCTCTTTTCTTTCTTTCTTTCTTTCTTTCTTTCTTTCTTTCTTTCTTTCTTTCTTTCTTTCTTTCTTTCTTTCTTTCTTTCTCTCTTTTCTTTCTTTCTTTCTTTCTTTTTTCTTTCTTTCTCTCTCTCTCTTTCCCTCTCTCTCTCTCTCTCTCTCTCTCTCTCTCTCTCTCTCTCTCTCTCTCTCTCTCTCTCTCTCTGCATCAAAAGAGTAGGCATAGAAATGAACAACATTTCAATACCTAGTATTGAAAAATCTTAGAATTTCTAGGACAGTATAAAATTACCTATAGAATTTCTGGCATATAGGATAGACTCGAAAAATATTAGTGCTTTAGATTTTGCTGCATATAACTGATGCCAAATTTTATAGCTTAAAACAGCAATCATTACCTTATACATTCTCATAGTTTCTGTGGATCAAGAAGTCCAAAGGGCTAGCTTGGTCTGTCCTTTCTCAGTCTTTCATGCAGTGCAGTCTGAAGTCAACCTGGACTAGTCATCTGAAGGAAGGACAAGCTGGCTTGGATTGTCTACTTGAAACCTCTTTCTCTCTATTATGACTTTTGCATGGAGCTGCTTGGTTGTACACATGGTTGAGTGATTTAGGAAATCAAGATGAAAACTGTTTACAAACTACCTTTTCCATTGGTATTTTGTTAGTCACATATCTATAGTACTGATTTGATGTGGGAGAGGGGCTGGCTACCTAAGATTATGAGTTCCAGGAGATGTTGATCATCAGATTGCATCTTGGAGACTGGCTGTCATAGACACGGATTCACTCAGAGGAAATAATTTGACTTGACTAGAATTCCTGGAATGCTTTCAATGTTTTTGGTGATTATTTATTCCTTTTTATGATAGTTCAGCCCAACTATTTCCTGTTTTGCTTGCTTCCTTCCTTTCTCTCTTTCCTTCTTTCTTCCTCTCTTTTACCCCTCCCTCCATCCTTCCCTCCCTCCCTCCCTCCCTTCCTTCCTTCTTTCCTTCCTTCTTTCCTTCCTTCCTTCCTTCCTTCCTGCCTCCCTTTCTCCCTCCCTCCCTCCCTCTCTCTCACTTTCTCTCTTTCCCTCTTTTTCTTTCTCTTTCTTTCTTTCTCCCTCCTTCCTTCCCTTTTCTCTCTCTTTCTGTCTTTCTCCCTCTTTACCTCCCTCTTTCTCTTCTAATCTCTCTATCTCTCTCACACATACACCTCTGATTTCACTCATATTTAATCATTTTTGTGTATAATTACAAGTGTTAGAAAACAATAAGAATGGGTAAAATTCTACATCAGAACCCAAAGCCTTCCAGAAAAGTCTGCAGGCCTCTAATCTTTCATTCTTAGTGATTCTAGGTTGCCATCTTATGTCACCCCCAGTATACTTAATCCCAAAATGCATGACTAACATGCTTTCTTCATCCCTGCTTAAAATCCTGGATGGTTTGTTTCTGCAGAACTTAGTCAACTACTTGAAACTGACATAAATGTCTAAATACTCATTTCTAAGTTTGTATGGCAACCTCATTTTCCATCATTTAAAATTATACTCCAGAACTAAACTACCCCATCAGAGGCTGAGAAAACTGATTTTTAGATGTAACACATGAAGTTTTCACATGCTCCCAATGATCGTTGTTATTGTCAAAAAAGGGTTGCTTATTTTTTAATTCATACTTAATGACAAGCATTGAACAAAATATATTACATGTTACATTTCAGTAAAACCTTATACCAAGACCTTCAGACTAATTATCTCCATTTCAGTTGAGATAATAGACTTAGATGTTAATTTCTGTTCAGCTAATACATGAGAAAATTCAAGCTTACCTCGCTCTGCCTTGAAAGGCTATTTTCTTTTAATGCCATAAAAACTCTATCAGGAGGTATTTACTAGGTTTAAATCTTAAACCTGCCATTTGCAGGCAGAACAACTTTATACAGATTGAATTATTTCTCCAAATGCCCATTTCTTCATTTATAAAAATTAGAATATAAGAAAGCACCCTATAAAATGTTTAAAAGCACTTATACAACTTTCATGAGAATCAAAGGCAGAAATAGTTGAGCTGCTAGTACTATTTTATCTCATCAGGACTATTCTCCACTTACTTCAAATGACACATTGTAATTTGACACCATGTCTAATTTGATCAAATGGAATTGTTTTCCCTGAAGTTCCTCTGTGACTTTACTCTTGTAACCATTTACATATCTATTCTCTATTATAAGAGACATTCTGGAACTCTTAAGTGATTCTATCTTAGTTGAAGTATCCTTCAAATCAAACTCTGAGCCAAAGATCTCTGAGTCAAATAGACTTCTTACAGATGCAAAGAACATGGGTAGGTAAGGAAGAAAGCACTCAGAAGAGGGAGGGCCACCGCCAAGTGATTTGTTAGTTATCAAGTCAACTATTGTCGTAGATAATTGATCACTGCTATACTACAGCCAAACTCTGGAAAACTATGTGGAAACTTACTTGTCAGGATTATCCAGACTAAAGGAATCTCACTTTTATATCCCTCTACGGATTAGCTATTGGTTATGTGCTTTTTCTGCACAAGTCTTTAGCTATGGTATATTCCTGTACCTGTACCTGTACTCTTTAACAAACAATATTGCTTTGCTTGTAGTGTTCATAGGCAAAGTGACTTTTCAAGGCTGAAGGCAACCCAACAATGATTCCAGTGCTTCCTTTGACAGTCAGCCTGCTAGAGAGAATAGAGATGGAACAATGGCAGTGACTTGTGTGTGTGTGGCTCACTGTGAGTTTCCTCATTGATGTGCTTATTCATCTGCCTTTGAACATTTGCAATCTCTGTTCACTTGGAATTTTCTGGTGTAAGGATAGTAAGGAGTGTGCAACCAATAATATTTAAAGATACAGAGAAAAGGAATTTTTAATATGACAACAAACTATAGAATCAGTTTTAGCTTTTTATTTTCCCCTAGCTGATTAGAAATTAAGAATTGCAGCCTCCTCCTTTGGTTTACCTTTCACATCCCTTCCCAGCCTCCCCCTCCCCTCCAATCCCAATCCTTCTCCTTCCCCCCCTTCCGCCCCCACCGCACAGACGTTGTCTTGGTAAGAAATGTACGCATTATCCTGCCCATGTAATTGTAACCCCTCTGTACAGTATGTTCACAAATAAAATAAACTTAAATTAAAAAAAAAAGAAATGTGCTTGCTTGATAAGAAATGTACACATTATCCTGCCCATGTAATTGTAACCCCTCTGTACAGTGTGTTCACAAATAAATAAATAAATAAATAAATGTTCTCATTTCCTTGCTCATGTAAAAAAAAAAAAAGAAACTAAAAGAAAAGTGGTTACAACTCTAGGAAGAAGGCCCGACCCTCAGCATATGTGGTTTAAGCAAGATTGTAAGAAATACAAATGAAGATTGTGTGCTTGCTTCAATAGACAATGAGATTTATAGTAGGAACACAACTGCAAGTTAGGTAATCAAGTAGGTTAGAGCTGTTGATTGGCCCAATGACAATAATTCCTGAGCAAACTGCATTGTACTAAAAAGGATGTGCTAAGGTAAGGTGTTACCTGAATTTTGTGTCTCTAATAGTATTCAGGTCATTGCTTCTGCATATTACAAATGATTAGATTCAAGTAGTGTTGGGAAACAATGTGGGATGTAGAAAGAGCTCTACAAATGAAAATATGACATGCCTATCTACATGAATTTGGAGCATCAATTTTAACACTTGTGAGATTAGGAGATCACATTTGTAATAAAAAAAGGTAAATGAGAAATTGTAAGGTTAGACATCAATATCTACTGAATACCTCCATTGAAAGGGGCAGCTTAAGCTAGGTGCTGGTGGATCACATCTGTAATCCTAGCTACTCAAAATGAGAGCCAATGCAACAGTGATACTCACAAGACAGTATGTTGGAAAGAAACTTTACAACTTGGGGAAGTGACCTTGTGGAGGAGGGAAAGTGGGAGAAAAATGAGGGAGAGAGTAACAATGTTCAACAAGAAATGTACTCACTATCTTATGTATGTAACTGTAACCCCTCTGTATATCACCTTGACAATAAAATTAAATTTTAAAAAATAGATAAAAGGGAAATGTACTGAATAGGTAACTTAAGAAATTGTAATCCCGGGCTGGGAAGGTGACTCAGCAGTAGAGTGCTTGCCTTGCTTGCATGAGGCCCTGGGTTAGATTCCTCAGGACTACATAAGCAAAAGGAAAAAGCCAGAAGTGCCACTGTGGCTCAAGTGGTAGAACACTAGCCTTGAGCTGAAGAGCTGAGGCCCAGAGTTCAGGCCCCAAAACCGGACCCCCCTCAAAAAAGAATTGTAATCCCTCTGTACCTCAACTCTATAACAATAAATTAAATTAATTTCAAAAAATAAAGAGGCTAAGATCTAGCCCAATTAGGAAATTCTGTAAGATTCTTATCTCCAATTAACCACCAAAACCCAAAAGTGTAGCTGTGGCTCAAATGGTAGAGCACGAGCCTTAAGCAAAAAAGCTCGGGCTCTCAGTTCAAACCCTAGTACTGGCATAAACAAACAAACAAATATAAATGATCAGATTGAGCCAACATTTGCCATAATGAAATTTGAATTGTCAAATCTCCTAATGGTTCTTAAGACTCACAGCTTGCATTAGTATAGATCTTCAGAATTTTTATGTGCTGGCATAATTTTTATGAAGACCATGATATAGACCAAAGAAAACTTATCAGTATTAGCAGAAAACAAGTTGTCACCCCTAGACCAGATGAATCTTGAATAGCCTTGCAGTTATTAACTCTCTCAAAAATGATGCAGACACAAAATTATCCTTTGGAGAATGGGATGTCTGATAGTGTTGCTCCCATTGTCACCCCTGCCTTTCCTCCCCTAAGAGCTTTCGGTGCTTTAGCTGAATTGTCATCAACAATCTCCCTCAAAGAAGAAGCTGCACACCAGCCCCATTCCTCCTCTAATTATTTAGCTTATGTCATTGAAATGTAAACTTAAAAAAGGCAGGGATACTAAAACATATATCAGGTAGGTTACCTGAAAATTGGTACTTGCAACCTTTTTTACAGTTCCCCAAATAATCCTCAATCTCTATCTAGAATCGGAGAGATAGACATCTTTCATGTCCAAGTTATACCTTCCATTCTAATGGATGGCATTGATAGTTGCTTATTTCAGATGAGTGATAGAAAGTACAATCTAGACAGAGGAGAGAAATGCAAGCAGTAAGAGCAATAGAAAATACAAAATTAAAGGGTAAGGTGTCAGAAAGGGAGAGATGGCATCAGAGATGCCTTGGAAAATTATCTTTCTTTTTTTCTTTTTTTCGTTTTTTCTTGTGAAAATACTATACAGAGGGTTTACAATTACATGGGCAAGATAATGAGTACATTTCTTATCAAGCATTGTAGCCTCTTCCTTTGTTTCCCCTTCCCATTCCTTCCCATTCTCTCCCCACCCCCCACCCAATCTTCTTCCCCCCACACCAAAGTTAAAGTTCATTTTTCCACATAACGACTTGTTACATCTCATTGTTGCAATGGATCCACGTGTATCCCTATTTAAACGATTTGTTTTTCCCTTCCCCTCCACAAATTATACCAACCTCTTTTTTTCATTTTTTTATTTCTTTTTTTATTTTTTTATTGTGAAAATATTGTACAGAGGGATTAAAATTACATGGGCAAGATAATGAGTACATTTCTTACCAAGCATTGTAGCCTCCTCCTTAGTTTCCCCTTCAAATCCCTTCCCATCCTCCTCCCTGTCCCCACCCAATCATCCCCGCTACCCCCCCCCACCAAAGTTGTAAAGTTCATTTTTCAACATAACGACTTGTACATCTCATCTTTCCAATGGGTCCACCTGTATCCCTATTTAAAAGCTATGTGCATATGACCATATAAGATGATGCTAAGTGAAATGAATCCCAAGATAGGGACACAAGAGGTTTTATCTTTCGTGCTGTTGTTTTTAATGTACTTCTAATGTACTATATGATTTTTTTATTTCTCTTGTATGTTCTTCTTCCATGGTATAACCCCTGTTTTCACTGCATTTGACTCTGGTGCCCTGCATCTTGTATATACATTTTTCTAATTTGGGAAGGGGAAGGAAAATAACAAAAAGCAGAAATAAGGATACAGTTTGGCCCATTGTAACAATGAGATGTACAAGACACTATGGTGAAAATGAACTTTACAACTATGGTGGGGGAGAGTTGGGGACATGGGGAAGAAAGAGACAGTAGGGGAAAAAACAAAGGAGGAGGTAACAATGTTCAATAAGAAATGTACTCATTACCTTACTCATGTAACTGTAACTCCTCTGTACAATATCTTTACAATAAAAATACATATTTTTAAAAGAAAATGACAAATGTGCGTGAATTTTTTAAAATGCCAAAAAGGTTTAAGATTTAATACATTTGAGATAACCAAAACCCACTTAGGAACAAAAAGAACCAACTTAAAGCCCTTCCTTAGGAAAGTAAATAGTAGCCTTAGAATGTTATACAGGAATTTGATCACAAGATAGAGAGAAGCCACATTCTGAAAGGTCCAATCAGGAATCTTTATTAGAAAGCCAACAACTGTGAGGGATACATGTTCCCAAGAAACTCACAGCCTCAAATATACTTAGAACTGTTTTAAAACACTGAGGCATGTAGATAGTAAAGGAAGAGCAGAAAAACAAACCAGATAAACTCTAATGGAGAGTTGAGAGGGATGCCATGGTGACTTGAGGAGGGCCATGAGATGTGAGGCATGGCACAAAATGATGCTGAGGTGTTGGGACCTAAATAAGGTCATGGTCAGGGACAGGGTCATGAGGAACTTGAGAGTTCAAAGAGTCTCATGAGTTCATGGTACAGGTCTGGTGGTCCAGTAACCTATTGTCCAAGTCTGTGCCCGTGCCTCTAGTAATTCAGGCATGCCTATCACCTAGGGGTAGGGGTCAGAATTCACCTATAAGAGTTTTTAGAAAGTCTCTCATCCATCAACATGTCAAAGATGCTGCCAGTTAGAACCAGTATCCATATTTCAAGAACAATCAGAGAAAAGTGAAAAGCAGCCTCAGATGGTGAAATATGGATACTTTGTCTAAATAATACTATCTGTCCTCAGCACCATCTTGGTGTCTTAATAGGTGTTAGGAAATTTTCACCCAGTTCCAAGAACTGTAGAGGTGACATAGGACTCTCTTTGAACTACAGCTGTGTTGTGAGTTGTTAAATTGCAGATGTATCATGGGTTGTTTAGCTCCAGAAAAAAACGTGTTCCAGAGAATACTTGCCCTTGCTTATCCTTTATTGTTCCCCTTAGATAACTGGCTCTTGATTGACCCTGATTGTTACCCCTGGATAGCTTGCTTTGCTTCTGTAAAACACACTTTGCTAGTTCCCATACCATGTGACATCTGCCTTGATGTGGCTTTTGCCTTCATAAACTTTGCACTAGCTGCATTAGGCACTGCAAGTTTTTTGGGGGTATGAGTCTGCTTGCAGTCACTGGTTCACAGCCATTATGAGTAAAGGATGCTTCACTTGCCAGGCCCTGGTGGCTCATGCCTGTAATCCTAATTAGTGAGGAGGCTGAGATCTGAGGATCATGGTTCAAAGCCAGCCCAGGCACAAAAGTCCGTGAGATTCTTCTTTTTTTTTTTTTTTTTTTGAGATTCTTATTTTCAAAAAACCACCAGAAAATCAGAAGTGGCACTGTGGCTCAAGTGGTAGAGTGCTAGCCTTGAGCTGAAGAGCTGAGTGACAGCACCCAGGCCCAGAGTTCAAGCTCTACAACTGACAGAAAAAGGGGGGCAGGGAATGGCAATGTATTTCTAATGTGCTGTGTTGTATTGTAACTACCTAAAGAAAATAAAACTATAATAGAAATTAATGATTAATTTTTAATTAATTGTTTAATTCTAAACCATAACAAGGGCTGGTTTTGAAATCAAACAGACCTGAATTTAAATTTGATTACACCTCACACCCTTCAGGTATAAATCCAATTTTAGAAGCCTTCTTTTAGGAAAAATAGAAAATATAAAAGTAAAATTAGGAGTGAAGGAGGTGTCAAGTGGATGTGGTGACACAACCTCTGTTCCTGTATTATGTGTCATAATTTGGCAGTATTATTATAGACATATCCTACGTTGTGATGACTGTCAATAGCTAAACATAGGTATGTCACTATCTCCCGAAATGTGTCTTCATTTGCTACTAACATCTCCACTGTCATGAGAGGAAATTGATGACAAAAGTTGGCCTGATTTCAATTGAACTATCTTACTTTTGAAAAGCTAGGAGAAACATATGACCATGTGACCATAATTCTAGGACGTGTGTGTGTGTGTGTGTGTGTGTGTGTGTGTGTGTGTGTGTGTGTGTGTGTGTTGCTGGTACTAGAGCTTAACTCAGGGGGTCTCACTCTAGCATTTAACTCTTTCATTCAGGGCTGGAGCTCTATAACTTGAGCCACATTTACAACCTCCCCCCAACCCCAGCTACCCCGATACTTTATTCTTTCTGGTTAACTGGCAATAAGAATCTCTTGGATTTGTCTGCTTGGGCTGGTTTTGAGTCATGATCCTCAGCCTTCTAGGTAGGTAGGATTACAGCTATGAACCACCAGCCCAGCAATTTTAGGACTTGCTACAGAGCCTTGAGAAATTCCATTATGCAAGTGGAGAAGCTGGAGACCAAGCTGTATGATGCCCTGATAATTCATGGGGATTCATTTGTGATGTCTGTTAGTCACACTATACCTATAAATAACCTTTCCCTTTCTCACAGGTCATACACTGGGGAAATAAAGGAATATATGGTTCATGGCCTAAAGTAAATGATCAATGGTAAATAAAGATTAAAAATATTAAATTTTGCAAACCAATGATAGCTCCTTTTGTGTATTTCACTATGGGGTAAGTACCATCCAAACTCTCAAAGGCTATTGAAGGTTTTGTGTGTTTGGGCTTTTTTTTCCCACTTACAGGCAGTCAGAGAGGGCTACTTAAGTATTTTGTATCATTCATTTATCTTGCTAGCGATGTCCTTTGACATGCAGAAGCTCCACAGTTTAATGCAATCCCACTTTATCCAGCTTTTCTTGTATTTGTTGTGTTTCTGGATCTTTATTTAGGAAGTTTCAACCTGTGCCAAGGAGTCCTAGTGTATCTCCTATCCTTTCCTGTCATATTTTCAGAGGGTCTGCTCTTACTTCAAGGTCTGTGATCTATATGCAGTTGAGTCTGATGCAGGATGATATGTAAGTATCTAACTTCACTTCTCTAAACATGTATAGCCAATAGTTTGAGGCCAGCCGGGGCAAGAAAGTGCATGATATTTTTATCTTCAATTAGCCACCCAAAAGCTGAAAGTGGCTATGGCTCAAGTGATAGGGTGCTATCTTTGAGCTAATAAAGCTCATAGACAAAACCATAAGCCCTGAGTTCAAGCCCCAGCTCCAAAACACACACACACACACACACACACACACACACACACACACAAAATGGATGCACAAATTCATAACCAAGGTCATCTTGCTTAGACATTTTATTTTAATAAAAGTTTCCAAGTGAATATCAACCCTAGTTCTGGCAAAATTGCAGGGATGTTAGGAATGGCTGGCAAGTCAAAATAAGAAGGAAAATTGCCAGAGACCATCCTGAAGAGGAAAAAGGAAAGATAAATGATTTCATCCTCCAGGAAATGGACATGGAAAAGAGAATGAGACATATGACAAAGTGAGACCTCTGAATGCCCTAGGGAAACTTTGTGCTTCATTGCATCACCCAGGGGAGTCAAGGTATACATGGCACTTCTTCCCATAGTTGCTGTACAAGCAGTAATATCGCTTTGGCCAAACCCAGGTGTGGAATCTATTGAGGATAGTCCTGTGAACCAACTTGGAGAACTGAACTAAACAAAAACTATGCTTAGCAATATTAATAAGGCTGACAGAATGCAGAACATGGAAGTGTGCATATGTGTATATGGCTATATGTAATCTTTGTAGCAAAAATTCTAATATGATTTACAAGAAAATACAGATACAAACATGGAAATGCAAATTTCATGTTGCTAAATAAATTCATGTCTACTATCAGTAAGAGAATCTTAGCCAGATCCTGAAGCCAAATTCACCTTTAATTAGCCTCCTCTTTCATTAATCTCCTCCTGTTCTTTTTCCCTCTCTTCCTCTTCCTCCATCTTTATGTTAGTGGTGTTTTAGCTTGTTAGGCAGGCATTCTACCACCTGAGCCAGGCTTCCAGCCATTTTTGCTTTATTTTTCAGAAAAGGTCTCAACTCATGGTTATTCCCAGGTGGCCTGAACCATGATTATCCTATTTATACTTCTAATATAGTTGGGATGACACACAGCACCACTGTCAGCTATTGATTCAGAAGTGATCTTTCCAATTTTCTTTTTTTTTATTTTGGGGGGGTCCGGTCATGGGGCTTGAACTCTGGGCCTGGGCTCTGACCCTCAGCTCTTCAGCTCAAGGATAGTGCTCTACCACTTGAGCCACAGCACCACTTCCAGCTTTTTCCTTTTTGCTTATGTGGTGCTGAAGAATTGAACCCAGGGCTTCATGCATGCAAGGAAAGCACTCTACCACTGAGCCACCTTCCCAGCCCCGATCTTTCCAATTTTCTAAACAAGATTGTCTCTGACTCTGCCTCTCCAATAACTGGGATTATAAATTTAAGCTACTGCAATTGACCTTGTTAAATTTTTGTTGCTATTGGTCATTGTAGGGAGCCGAGGCGAGACTCCGCCCACTCCCTTGCAGTTTTGAGGATTACCACTCCAGACGGTGCTTGGCGGGACGCCTGGGCTGTGCGCGTGCGCGAGCCCGGTAATGTCCCCAGCCAATCCCATGACACCTGGTGACGGTAAAAGGCAGGCGACCAACAATAGAAAAGACCCGTGTTCGAATTCCCTATATAAGCGGCTGTGTTTCGGGTGCACGCTCTCTCGCGCCCAAGCTCTCCTACAACTAAAAGGCTCTCCAATAAAGCGTGATCTGAGAAGACTCCTGGTGTGGTGGTCGTTTTTCCTCGCTGGTCGAGTAGGCGGTCACTACAACTGGTGCCGAAACCCGGGAACAAACCAGGGACGGGACCCGCGCGAGAGGCCGAATCGGAGCCAGAACTCAACACGCGGAGAGGAGACGTCGGTAAATATCCCCCGGTATGCTGTTCACTGTAGATTTAGATATTTATTGGTTGCTTGCATTGCTTCTTCCCTTGTGGCTTGTCTTTTTGATGGTGCGCAGTTGCCTCGAGGAGGGAGGGTTTGATTTAATCCAGGAAGGACGCAAAGTACTAACGCAGCATCAGGATAGTCTATCAGAGTCAGTATACAGTAATGGGGAGGAAAAGAGGCCTAAAAGAAAAAGGGAAAAAAGACAGAAGGATCCTAAAGAATTAAAGCGAGAGGGGCTGCAGCCCTCACAAAAGGAGAAGGGTTTCAGAGAGGAGGGGGTCTCAAGGAGACTCCCTTGCCCTTCTTTAAAAGCAAACCGGTTCTCAGCCCTACATGTGGAAGGGCGGGACCAAGAATATAGTAATCTTGTGAGTGACTCAGAGGAAGAAATGTTAGAGGAGGAGGGAGAGCAGCTCGATCCAGCTGATAGTGAAGAGTTAGAAGAGGCTGCGGGGGAGCACGTGGCAGACAGATATGGAGGGTGGCGCCCCCTAGGGGTGGGAGTACCGCAACAGCCAGGGAGAGGAAACGGAGCTGGCCCTCACCCGTCGGCCCCCCCGCCGTGCCCGCCGGCAGGGAAGAGTCACTTTATTAAAGAAAATACCTGGTCGCAGCTGGCAGCTGCTTTCCCAGTTTTTGAAAATCCGATTACTGCTGAAAGAAATTTTGAGCCGGTTTCCTACTCCCAGCTTAAGGATTTAGTTGAGGCAGTCCGGACTTATGGAGTGACGGCTAATTATACCACTGCCTTGCTCCGAAGACTGACCTTCAATGCCATGACACCCACGGACTGGTTTGAGGTAGCCCGTACCTGCCTTAATCATGGGCAGTACCTCGATCTCCGGTCTATTGTTCAAGACAAGGCTCAAGCCCAATACAGACAAAATGTCCATGACGGGCACCCGGACTGGACCGTAGACATGCTTCTCGGGCAGGGAATCTACTCGGTAGACCAGACAGGATATCCCTTTGAAGTATACCGCCAGGTAAACGAGGTTTTTTACATGTCCTGGCGAGCCCTCCCAAACAAGGGAGAGGTGGCTGGCAATCTAACAAAAATCATGCAGGCCCCTAATGAGCCATTTTCTGATTTTGTTGCCCGTATGCTAGAGACAGCCGAGCGGGTGTTAGGAAATCTGGAAACGGCCATGCCATTTGTACAACAAATCATTTTTGAACAAAGCACCAAGGAATGTCAGAGGGCAATTACCCCAGTAAGAACCCAAAGCCTAGAAGCTTGGTTAAAAGCCTGCAGAGAAGTAGGTGGCCCCCTGACCAATGCGGGGCTGGCAGCTGCTGTCTTGTCGGCTGCCGGGGCCGCAAAAGATAGTAAAGGAAAAGGGTGTTTCCGGTGTGGTCAGTTGGGACATTTTAGACAGCAATGCCCACAAAATGGTGGTCCTGCACAAAACATAACCAGGCCGCCAAGGACTCCAGGAGTGTGTCCTCGTTGTAAAAAGGGAAAGCATTGGGTCAACGAATGCAGGTCAGTTAGAGACATCAATGGACATTTTATCCCCCAAATTACTCCAAACACTAATTCGGAACAGGAGCCAAAAAACGGAGAGAAGGGCCCTCGTCCCCAGGGCCCGAAAGTTTATGGGGCATTTCAGACTCTGGCTCCCGGACAGCACCTGCTACAACCCCCCAGCCAAGAAGAGCAACCTCAGGCTCCACAGGGTTGGACCTCTGTGCCACCTCCGGACGGGTATTAACACAGCAGATGGGAGTCCAGATTGTGGAGACAGACATGACAGGACCCCTAGATGAAGGCACTGTAGGAATAGTTTTAGGACGCTCCTCCTCCACAATGAGAGGATTAATAATTTTCCCGGGAGTAATTGACCCTGACTATACGGGGACTATCAAGGTCCTCTGCCATGTCCCCCATGGAGTGGTGTCCATTTCTCCCGGGGATAGAATTGCACAGCTCCTGCTTTTGCCTTCTCTTCATGGCAACTTCCCTGCTAAGGAGATAGAGAGAGGAGATAAAGGGCTAGGCTCCACTGGAGTCGACCTTACATGCCTGTCCATAACTTTAGACCAAAGACCCATGTTAATTCTCCAAGTAGAAGGGAAAAGATTTGAGGGACTGGTGGATACAGGGGCAGATCGAAGCATCATCCAAAGAGGGGAGTGGCCAAAGCAATGGCCAACTCAGAAATCCTCCCAGACCTTGCAAGGGCTGGGCTATGCTGATGCCCCACAGTTAAGTGCAAAAGAATTGACTTGGAGAACAGACGAAGGCCAGGTTGGAAAAATGCAGCCATTTGTGGTAGACGTCCCTGTCAATCTTTGGGGAAGAGATGTGCAGCAACAGCTAAAGTTAACTTTAACTAATGATTATTCTGAGGCCAGTCAGAATATGATGAAACAGCAAGGATTTGTGCCAGCCTTGGGGCTTGGTCGGCGTCTCCAAGGACGCAAGGAGCCGATAGAGCCACTTCCTAAACAGGACAGGAAGGGTTTGGGTTTTTCTTAGGGGCCTCTGAAAACAAAGCTTCCACTGAAGGTGTGGTACCCATACCTTGGTTAACGCAAAAGGCGGTGTGGGTTCCTCAGTGGCCCCTCTCTCGAGAAAAATTGGAAGCGGCTCAAACTCTTGTCCAGGAACAGCTGCAGCTGGGGCATGTTGAGCCTTCAGTGTCATCTTGGAATACCCCAATTTTTGTTATCAAAAAGGCCTCCGGAAAATGGAGATTATTACATGACCTTAGAGCAGTAAATGCCCAGATGCAAATTATGGGACCCATCCAAAGGGGACTTCCACTGCTGTCTGCGTTACCTAGGGAGTGGCCTATTCTGGCCTTAGACATTAAGGATTGCTTTTTTTCCATACCTCTTTATGAAAAGGATAGGGAGCGCTTTGCCTTTACTTTGCCCTCGGTTAATCATGAAACCCCGGATGCTCGCTATCATTGGAAAGTTCTCCCCCAAGGGATGGCTAATAGCCCAACAATTTGTCAATTGTTCGTGGGGGCTGCATTAACCCCTGTTAGGGAAAGATTTCCAAAAGTACGGATTGTCCATTATATGGATGATATCTTGTTGGCTGCTCCCTCGGTAGAGACTCTTCATAAGGTGTTTGGGCAGGTAACGGAGACCTTAGCTAATAAAGGATTAATTATTGCCCCTGAGAAGGTTCAGCAGACTAGTGTTGTTCAATTTCTGGGAACCATTGTTTCCCCTACTGAGATTAAACCACAAAAACTTTCCATTCGAACTGGTCATCTTAAAACACTTAATGATTTTCAGCAATTGGCAGGAGATATTAATTGGATAAGGGGGTTTCTTAATCTCCCTTGGTCAGAGTTGTTACCTTTATTTGCTATTTTGGAGGGCGACCCTGAAGTCACCTCCTCTAGATCCCTGACACCTTTAGCACTAAATTCCCTACAAAAGGTTGAGGCAGCTTTGTCTAGGGCTCAACTTTCACGGGTTGATTTAAAATTACCTATTGATTTATGTATATTAAAAACAAAAAATTATCCCACGGGGGTTCTTTGGCAAAATGGCCCCTTATTGTGGCTCCACGGCAATTCTGTGGGAGCAAAAACTGTTCAATATTTTCCTGAATTAGTGGCTAAACAGGCAATTTTGGGTATAAAGTATTGTTTGATGCACTTTGCAAAAATTCCAGATAAATTAATTATTCCATACACCCGTGAGCAAGTTGAAATTTTAGCAGCCACAATGGATATGTGGGCAATTCTTGTTTGCTCATTTCCAAATGTAATTGATAATCATTATCCTAAGCATCCTCTGCTTGCCATAGTTAACAAAAATTTAGTGTATTTTCCTGTTGTCACTTCAAAGGAGCCCTTGGTTGATGCTCTGACCATCTTTACGGATGGATCAAAATCTGGACAAGGTGCCTTTTTTGTTCAAGGACACAAACAGCCGGTAGTCTTTAATTTTCGGCCAAATGTCCCACAGGCTGTTGAATGTTTAATTGTGCTTGAAGTTTTTAAAAGATTTGATCAACCTTTTAACTTATTTTCTGATTCATTATATGTTGTAAATGCCGTTGCTTCTCTTGAAGTTGCTGCTTCAGTTAAGCAGGCCAGTACAATTTCTAATGTTTTGTTACAGATTCAGTCCCTTATCTTAAACAGAAAACATCCTTTTTATATTGGACATATTCGCGCCCACTCTATGTTACCGGGCCCAATGGCAAAGTGTAATGATTTGGTGGACCAGGCAACTCGGGCTGTGGCTCTGGTCGCTGCTGATCCTGTAGAATTGGCAAAAGACTTTCATAGATTGTATCATGTACCTGCTAATACCCTTAGGAAAAGATATAATTTGTCCAGGCATGTGGCAAGAGATATTGTTAAAGCCTGTAAATCTTGTGTTACCTTTCTTCATCCTCCCCATGTGGGGGTAAACCCCAGGGGGTTGAGATCAAACGCCCTATGGCAAATGGATGTTACTCATCTGACGGAATTTGGTAAGTTGAAATATTTACATGTGTCTGTGGACACCTTTTCCGGTGTCATTCATGCCACACCTTTGGCAGGAGAAAAGGTGTCTCACGTCAGAATACACTGCTTAGAAGCTTGGGCAGCTTGGGGAAAGCCCCTTAGACTCAAGACGGATAATGGCCCTGCTTATACTTCCCATGGTTTTCGCGCCTTTTGCGCACAAATGCAGGTTGCCCACACCACCGGATTGCCCTACAATCCTCAAGGACAAGGTATAGTGGAAAGAGCTAATAGAAGCATAAAAGAAATGCTTCAAAAACAAAAAGGGGGAGTTGCTGAGTCCGCGTCCCCCAGGGAAAGACTTTCTCTTGTGCTCTTTACCCTTAATTTTTTAATTCTAAATGACAACGATCAGTCTGCCGCAGATCGGCATATGACAAGAGACTCCATGGATACTAAAGACATGGTTATGTGGAAGGATGTTATTAATAATAAATGGTATGGACCGGATCCGGTAATAACGAGATCCAGGGGAGCTGTTTGTGTTTTTCCATAGAGTCAAGAAGTACCTCACTGGGTGCCAACGAGACTGACCAGGCCGGTGGAGACTGCAGAAAAACCCCCTCTTGAAGATGCAGCTGATCTTCTTGCTGTTAGCAACAGTGCTAATAGCAATCCCTGTGATAGCTAAACCAATGATGCTGTGGGCTGTTACAATTTACTGACTAGATTGCCTCTGTGGTGTCCTTTGTCAAAGAGCAGGTGGGAGTCGGAATGTTTTTAGCCTGCTGCTTGGGAGGATGCGTGGTCTGCCTATGGTTGGTCTGTCGCCTTCGAGCCCAAACCAGAAGGGACAAGGTTGTTATCTTGCAAGCATTAGCCGCTTTGGAGAGTGGATCCTCACCCCAGATCTGGCTGTCGGCCCTAAGAGGCAGTTAAGCCTTACCATTCTGCATAGCCTTAGCACCCCGAGGGATCAGGGGATCCCATTGCACCGGGACAGGTATGCAATTTGCAATTTGGGACAGGGTGCCAGGCAAAAGTGCACTGCACTTGAGGGTACCATCTCCTCAAGAAGAGCATGCTGGGTAGCAAGTGGGTTGATGCCCAAGATCCCACCTCTGCAAAAAAGGCATCGGACGGGCCTGGTCATCACTGGGGAAGGCGCCCCTCAGGCGAAGGCCAGTGCAAGGTCCTCTCATTAATGTCTTAGACAGAGGCCCAACCTCTACTCTTACCTGTTGCCATAAAACAAAGAAGGGGGAACTGTAGGGAGCCGAGGCGAGACTCCGCCCACTCCCTTGCAGTTTTGAGGATTACCACTCCAGACGGTGCTTGGCGGGACGCCTGGGCTGCGCGTGCGCGAGCCCGGTAGTGTCCCCAGCCAATCCCATGACACCTGGTGACGGTAAAAGGCAGGCGACCAACAATAGAAAAGACCCGTGTTCGAATTCCCTATATAAGCGGCTGTGTTTCGGGTGCACGCTCTCTCGCGCCCAAGCTCTCCTACAACTAAAAGGCTCTCCAATAAAGCGTGATCTGAGAAGACTCCTGGTGTGGTGGTCGTTTTTCCTCGCTGGTCGAGTAGGCGGTCACTACAGGTCATAAGTCTTGAACTCTGGGCCTTGGCATTATTCCTGAGAATAGCACTTGATTTGAGCCACAATGCCACTTCTGGCTTTTTCTGTGATTAATTGGAAATAAGAATATCATGGACTTTCCTGACTGGGTCGGCCTTGAACCACAATTCTCAGATCCTCAGTAGCTAGGATTATAGCCATGAGCCACCAGCACTTGGCTTCTTGTTGAATTCTCTAAGGGAAAGAATATTATCTATTCCTGTTGAATCTCTTAAAGTGGTGCTTGGCATACAGTAATTACTAAGTATATATTTGCTGCATGCAGGGCAGATAAATGGTGAACAAAGGATAGTTGACTTCAAGCCATTCATAGGAATGGGCCTATTCTTCATGAGCTTTGTTCCACTTGTAATACTTCTTCTAGCTCAAATTAGTCATAAATATTATAGCACATAAATTGTTAGAGCTCTTCCTTTACCCATGAGAAAAAGTGAGGCTTCAAGGAGTGAATGACTGAGAAGATGGCTCAACTAATTTGCAATCTGATCTGTTCTCGAATCCCAGGGATTCTGGCTTTGAATTCAGTGTTGTCAAATTATTACCAGGAGATATCTTTAATCAAGTACATGCAGAAATATTCTCCTATGTTATTCTGTATGTAAAGCATAAGCATGTTCATGTTTGTGCATGTGTACAATGATTTAGACTCTTCAGATTTCTTCAGCCTTATTTGTATGGGAGACTCAACTCTGTTTCACATCCATGTTTAACTGCTGTTTTGAACCACTGTCTTGTCTGCCTTTTCATCTAGTATATTAGATTTTTTCTTTTTTGCAAGTGGATAGTTTATAGAATTAGCCATGTATAGTATTAGACATGATTCTAAAATCCTGATCTTGAAAACAGTTTGTACTCCTCTTGCACATGGCCTGTTCTATGTGTGGTTTCTGTACGAGCAACATTTCTGACTACCTGTAGTACAATTACTTTACATGAGCTATGTGATCTCACTCTTGTCATCTCAGATGCACTCTGCAACTAACCTTACACGACTGTGTCAGTCATCTTCATTAAAAGGTTCCCCAAGCTTTGACACAGAGTGTAGCCCTTGGCAGCTCTTTTCCCAGGGCATTACACATAGTGCATTAAAGATTTTGGTTCTCTCTGCTGCTCCACCATCCATGACCCAGAAGCTGGCTTTCATTGACCTTCCTATATTTAATTTCAATCTCATTTTCTTTCTTCCATTATTATCTTTCTCAGTCTCTGTAATGCCAGGTTTCAGGTCATACTCAGCTCAACTTTCACTTTCTTCATTGAACTTCAATTCTCCTGAGAGTTCATTTTTTCTTTGTTAAGGCTGCATTTTGAAAAATATTCTGAGGGTATAAATGGGTCTTTACTCATGCTTAGGCAAAAGCATGTACTTTATTTCTGATTATAGATTGTAAGAAAAAGCAAAGCATCATTCACATACGAACTGCTGTAAGCATGAGGGCTGTAGTGGACAGGGACCTCTGTTGCCAATGCTCCCAGGGGAGAGGCAGATTAGAAATGAATGTGCATTCAGCAGCAACCAGGTAGTTAACTTGCTGTGAAGAAAAAGCAGCAGGGCGAGGAAACAGCAGTAGAGATGAAGGAGCCACACTTTGGTAGAGTGAAGAGCTGCTCTGAAGACTGGACACTGAATTGAATGAGTAGACAACACAGAGTTCAGAAAAAAGTGTGTTCAGGCAGAAAGATGTGAAAAACACAAAGCCTGAGGTGAAGGCCAAGCCAGGCATTTCAAAGACAAACAAGAATGCCACCTCTCCTGCAGATTGGAGTTCAAGGAATCCCAAGGGTAGTCCAAGGGTAGAAGGCTGGAAATGTAGGCTGAGATCTGCTCTGAGGATCATGAGTCTCAGCCAGCCTGGGTAGAAAAACTCTGTATCCAATTAGCCAGCAAAAAAGAGGCAAAGATGTGGCTCAAGTGGTAGAGTTTTGAGACAAAAATGCTAAGAGAGAGTACAAGGCCATGAATTCAATCCCAAATACTGGCATGCATGTGTACCCATGCACACACATATATACACACACACACATATACAGAGAAGAGGAGGAAGAGGAGGGAGGAGGAAAGAATCGAGGAAGGAAGGGAGAGGGATGGAAAGAAGAAAGAAAGGAAGAAAGAAAGAAAGAAAGAAATGAAAGAAAGAAAGAAAGAAAGAAAGGAAGGAAGGAAGGAAGGAAGGAAGAAAGAAAGAGAAAGAAAGAAAGGGAGGGAGACAGGGAGGTAGGAGAAAGAGAAAAAGAGAAAGAAGGAAAGAAGAAAGAGAGAAAGAGGTGATTAGGGTCTGATCTCAAAAAAATCAAGAAGGCAATGGATAGGAAGAACCAAATGAATTACACACTAAACAACAACTCCAGCTATTGCTAGGGTATGTAGGGGGCAAGGAGAAACAGTGGAAATGTAGGGAATGCTGGTAGGTGACCAATAGAGCAAGACCTCTATAGAACTCAGTAGTGTGTCAGTAATGTTGTGATTCCAGGGATATTTTGCTGTAATATGTGAAGGAAAAAAAAGAGGCAAAAATGATTCCTCAGTTTGAGGCAAAAGGAGAATGGAGAGGCCAATAATAATTTTTGGAAAATTGGGGTATGGGTGCACATTACTGCTTTGTATGGTGGGTGGAAAAGAAATTCAGGAGTTCTAAATAGAGCTCATCAAGGTGGCGTATACCTGTAATGCTAGTTTCGTGGGAGGTGGAGATCAGGAGGATTTGGATGCAAGGCTAATCATAACCGAAAGCTAGTGAGATCCTATCTCATTCAGTAAGCTGGGCATGATATTTCCCACATGTGATTTCAGCTAGGTAGGAAGATTACCGTCTGAGGTTTCTCTGGGCCAAAAGATAATAAATAACACTTGGTCCTCCATTAGGCCTGTGCCTCATTAATTCACTCTGGATAAATCTATAGGTCTAAAAATTCTTTTAAATGCTAAAATGCTATCTGAATTGTGGTATAAAACATAGGGCACATCATCATTTATTCCTCACAAGACTTCTTCAAATGCTGTAATGGATATAAAATAGGCCTAAAATTCAAAAGAGACAGAGACAGAGACAGAGACAGAGACAAGAGACAGAGAGGCAGAGAAACAGAGATAAAAAGAGAGACCCTATCTGAGAAAATAAAGTAAACAGAAAAAAGGGCTGTAGGTTTGTGCTTGCTTGCCTAATAAGCACAAGGCCTTTAGTTCAAATCCTAGTATTCGGGGGCAGTGGGTAGAGAACAGAGAATGTTGAAAGGGGATACATTAATCAAGATGTCATGTCAGAACCTGACACCTTGAAAGAAAACCCATTTGTATAACTACTTAAAGATAATACAATTTTAAGGTATTTGTTCACTTGAAAGAAAGAAAAAGAAGTCTAATTTGTGTTTGACATGCTAGACTTACAAATATAAAGTTCAAATAATAAAAAAGATATTTTATCTCTGTTTTAAATGCATCAATTTAAACAATGTCAGTTCTATTAACATTGTGCTGTTTTTCTTTTCTGAATGCAAGGACTTTGTATGTATTATTTTACTTTAAATCTAACTTATCCCCCTCCCCAAAATTTGTGTTCTTAACATCACACACAAAACCATTTTGTAATTGATTTGCAAAGGGAGTTTTGTAGAAAAGCTTGTGTTTATACTAAGTATCTATGCATGATTTAAAATATACAAGGCTGAAAAACCTCCAAGTGAATTTAGATTTGAAATCTGAAAAGAGAGCCATAAATGCAGAGACAGTGTTAGTAAGAGCTCCCTCGGTCCACTCAGCCTCTGATATTCAGTGATAACAGGGCAGAGTAGGATGAGGTCAGCTTCCTGAGAACCTCCATGTCCTCTGGGGAAAGGACCATTAATTTTTAGAAGCTTGAATATTGTTATAGTTCAGAGTTCGGAACAGACTGGCCTAGAAATAAAAGAACCTGCCTTTCATTCCCATCCCTGCTGCTTACTGGAATGTAATCTTCTGTCTCCACACATTTGAAATAGAGCTGCCATTATGAAGCTGTTGTGCAGAGCTTTTGAGGATTTCTTACCATTATATAGAGATACACTCAAGGACCATGAAAAAATATGCATATACGTTTTATTCTGAATTATAAATATCTGCTAAAAAATCCCATAGCTAGAAATACTTTATGGATAAAATTGAACTGAAAAAGAGATTTAAGGACAGTGCTGATGTATGCAGCAAAGGAACTTTCTAAATCTTCAGAGTAATTCTTTAACTTGTCACAAGTTCACAGTGGTGCTACAGAGCTTTTATGTAGTGGACACTGACTAAGCCAAAAGAATGAATGCCCTTCTTTAAAAAAGTGTAACAGGCTTTTTACAGTGTCCTGGGTCTATACCAGCAGCTACATTGAGATAAGGCTTATAAAATTCCCATTTTACGTAAGCATTTTTTTATGCCAATAAAGTTTTGAGTTATTTATGGAGCAATCTCGGTAAAAATGATATAGTTAAGGAAATAGATTTACAGGAAAAACAAAAGAAAAGAAAAGTGTAATGGAATGTTATTACACAAAACAATTCTAAGGGATCATTGTCACCATTTGATTATGTGTTTCTGAGTTTCTTGGAAGTCCCAGAACAAAAGGAAACATGAACAATGACTCAGTGGCAATTTCAAAGGGGCAAAGAATTTGCTTTGTTTCCCAAGAAAGATACAACTTGGACAGTCTAAGCCCATATTCCCCTTTCTTCATTAAAATGTTGTGACTTGAATGGTTATTAGTCTTCAGACTAAGAATCTACCTTGGCAATTTAAAGGTGCCACATGAGAGAGATCACCCGTGACTTTAGACTTTCTAAGGGTAAACATTCTAAGTGAAATCCAGGTAACAATCTGAAAAGTTATCTATGATTAACAAAATACCAAGAAGTACTAGATTCTCACAGCAGATAGGGCATCAAGCTAAAATATAAAACTATGTCTTTCTGTGTGATACCATTGCTTATTCCTACTTTTATTATCCAAGATAAGAAAACTTTTTGTTTACATTTTGTTTTTTGCAAAAGTTCTGATTTTGAAATCAAAGACAAAGCAATTATACTCAGGAATGAGATAAACAAGGCAGGATATCTTTAAAAAGGAAAACAACATTTAAGATGATAGGAATTATCTGGGTGCTATTGATGGATACCAAACAATCATCAAAGGCAACAACATGTCCATCTTGTGATTAAATAACTAATTTTGGTTTGAAGATTTTAAGTGTACATTGCATTTTCT
>NW_027204460.1:0-27823 GCF_024711535.1 Dipodomys merriami | reverse complement strand
GTCTGGTGGTTACATTTTGTTTTTTCTACCTTAGGCCTGAGTAAATGAGCTGTGATTCGAGACCAGAGGTAGTAGCCCCATCAGACTGTTGGTGTGAGCTAGTGATAATCCTTGCATTGTTAAAGCAGTGTTCAAAAGAAGAGGAAGGAAGAAGAGTAGGTCCAGAGATCCTAGGATCCACAAAGTCTAAGAAGTTTCTTGTCTGTGCTTCTTAGTGGATTAACTTTGTTGGTCCTGACTAATAGCCTACGTTCATCTGTCATAAGCAACCATCAAAGATAAATAAAGCCAGGTGCCAGTGCCTCACACCTGTAATCCTAGCTACTCAGGAAGCTGAGATCTGAGGGTCACAGTTCAGAGCCAGCCTAGGCTGGCATATCTTCCATAAACCACCAGAAAACCAGAAGTGGCACTGTGGCTCAAGTGGTAGAGCACTTGGCTTTAGCTGAAATGCTGAGGGACAGTGTTCAGGCCCAGAGTTCAAGCCCCACAACCGGCCAAAAAAAGAGATAAATGAAAGAGTCCTGTGTGCTGAAATGAAAGCAAAAATGTTAAGCAAAAATTGAAGAGGTCTGCACACACCATGAGTGGCCTAATTACTGTTGTGTTAAAATACTGGGGGAGAAAGAATTTATTAGATTCATCCAAATAAAATGTTGAAGTAAGCACTCAGGAATCTTAACAACGATCATCTCTGAGGGAAATGAGATGCCATAACATAGAGATGCAGAGAAAGCCTTGTCTTTTGTGTCAGTACTAGGATTTGAACTCAGGATCTTGCACTTGCTCTTGGCTTTTTTGTTTCTTTTGCTCAAAGTTGGCACTCTACCACTTGAGCCACAGGGCCACTTCATATTATGTAAACAATGCCTACTCTGTCTGTGGTGGAGGCTGTGTGACTCTGATAATGTCACACACCTTATCTGGGCCTCATGTACTTACTTCTAAGGTTAAATGATTGCCTGGATCAGGTGTCATAAATGATTGGGCCATCAAGTATTAAAATGGCTAGACAGGTCAAGAGGTCTGGAACTAGAGAGCTCTGGGCAAGTGCAAAGCAAGGTGTATACTCATTCATATGTACGCACACATATGCACACACATGCATGCATGCACAAACACACACACACACAAACCAATTTCTCATAGTATACTACTGAAGACGTATAAGGATCAATATTGGCTTGAAATGTGACTTAATGATAGAGTGCTTGCCTATCATGCATGAAGTCCTGGATTCAATTCCTCAGTACCACATAAATAGAAAAGCCGGAAGTGGTGCCATGGCTCAAGTGGTAGCATGCTAGCTTTGATCAAAAGAAGCTCAGGGACAGTGTCCTAAGTTCAAGCCCCAGGACTGGCAAAAAAAGACCAATGTTATCAAAAAATCTGGTGTCCCAGAGGAGCTAGAAACACATGTGAATTGCATGTGAAAATATCTCATTTTTAAGTCAGGCACCTGGCTCATGCCTGTAATCCTACCTACTCAGGAGGCTGAGATCTGAGGACCATGATTCAAAGCCATCCTGAAAATTCATGAGACTCTCATCTCCAATTAACCAAAAGGCTGGAGGTAGACTTGAGGCTCAAGTGATAGAGCAGCAGCCCGGAGCACAAAAACTCAGGGACAGCACCCAAGCTCCAAGCTTAAGTTCCAGGAACAATTCGCTGGTACTAAACCAAACCCATCTAACAAGTCATCTACCTACAGGCTGCCTATAGCTACCTCTCACTAAACAGTCATTGTAAGCTGGGCACTGGTGGCTCATGCCTGTAATCCAAGCTACTCAGGAAACTGAGATCTGAGGCTCAAGGTTCAAAGCTAGCCTAGGCAGGAAAATTTATAAGACTCTTATCTCCAATTTACACCAAAATGATGGGAGTGGAGCTATGGCTCATGTAGTAGAGTGCTAGCCTAAAGATCAATATCCAGGCCCTGAGTTCAATCCCCACTTACAGCCCCCCAAAAAAGTGATTGTGGATACTGGAAGTCCAAAGCATTGAAGCCCTGATGGAGATACAGAACTCCATCTTCCAGAAAGTTCTAGCTTCACTAGCCCCCTCCACCAAAAGCTTACATTCCTTTTCCCACTGGTGTCTCCTCCTCCCCCAGACAAATGAGAGCTGGCAGAAGACCCTTGGGATAAAAATTCTGAGCAAAGCCAAGCATGGGTGGCTCACACTTTTAATCTGAGCTGAGATCTGATGATCGTAGTTCAAAGCCCAGGTTAGAAAAAAGCCTGTCATATGACCATATAATATGATGCTAAGTGAAATTAACTCCGCCTCCCCCCCCCCAAGATAGGGAAAAAAGAGGTTTTATCTTTCTTGCTGTTATTTTAATGTATGTATAATGTACTATGTGATTTTGTTGTTTGTTTTGTCTGTTCTTTCCCCATTGGTATAACCCCTGGTTCACTGATTGTAGTGCCCTGCATCTTGTATATACAATTTTCTAATTTGGGGAAGGGAAGGGAAATAACAAAATGCTGAAATAAAGATACAGGTTGACCCATTGTGACAATGAGATGTACAAGAAATTGTGTTGAAAATGAAGTTTAAAACTTCTGGGGGGGGTGGGAGGAGTGGGCAGGTAGGGAGGGAAGGGATGGTATGGGAAAAACAGAGGAGGAAGTAACAATGCTTCCATGGGAAATGTACTCATTACCTTACTCATGTAACTGTAACCCTCTGTACAGTATCTTTACAAAAATATATTAAATAAATAAAGTTTTCATAATATATATTTGAATATATATCTGTATATATACATATACATGTATTTGTACATATGTATATACACATATATACAGATATAAATACATATGTGTATATATATATATATATATATATATATATCTGAAAGCGGAGCTTTGGCTCAAATGGTAAGGCACCAGCTGCCTGGAGCACAGGAAAATCTAAAGGATAGCACCTAGGCCCTGAGTTCAAGCCCCAATACTGGGGCACCCACAAAAGGAGGAAGAGGGAAGTCAGCGGGAGCCTCTTTGTACCCTCAGGGAGCAGAAGGGACAGAAGCTTTCCTTGCCCGCAGACAATTCCCTGATGTGGAGAGGTAGCTCTCTTTCCCCATCCCCCCTGTCCAGGCGATGGGTACCTCCTTTCAGTCCCCATAACCAACATCTTGCCATTTTTTCCCCAAGTGATTTCCCCCACCCCAACCTTCCATTTAAAAGCCACACACCCCTCCTCCAGGCGACCCTGACAACCAGGCTCAATGTTCATTTTTTAGGGGGGAGAAGTCCTGTCGTGGGACCTGAACTCTGGGCCTGGGCACTGTCCCTTAGCTCTTCAGCTCAAGGCTAGCACTTTACCACTTGCCCCACAGCACCACTTCCAGCTTTTTTCTTTTTGCTTATGTGGTGCTGAGGAATCAAACCCAGGGCCTCAGGCAAGCACTCTATCACTGAGCCACCTTCCCAGCCCTCAATGTTCATTTTTGCCATGGCTGGGAGCCACACTGTGTTCCCTGGTGACAATACTAAGGTGAATGGAATACTGAAAATGCTGACGGTGGGCATGTCTGTGTGCACATGCATGCTAGGAACAGCTATCACTGGTGGGGCGGGCAGAATTGTCAGCCTTTGCATCCCAGTTATAAAGAAACACGCCATACAGAGAACTGGAAGGAGAAAATGGCCTCGTTCTGTATCCAGTCAGGGCCCCCTCAGTCCATGCAGGAATCAGCTTCACCCTGCACTGAAAGCTGCCCATCTGCTAGCACCAGACTCCTTGCCACCTGTGTGCCATAGCTTGAAGCCTAAGCATCAGTCACTCAAACAATCTCCCAGAACTCTCTGCACCCCTCCCTCTCACTCAGAATCCCCTTCCCTGGAAGGAGGGCACACTTCCATATTTAATTAGAAGACTTTGGATGTTCTACAGTGTCTATTTGTGCAAGACACTGTTGAAAATGAACTTTATTCTAGAACTCTTGACAGAACCGCTGGCAATGCCTTCCAGTGAATCCACATGGCCAGTCCTAGAAGGAATAAGACATTTTACTGACTGAGCACCTTCTATCAGTCAGACATGATGCTGAACTTTTTCCCTACTTCAAATGCTTGAGATCTCTCAAACCAGCATGTTGTCAACCAAAGACACTGACACAGACAGGTGGAGAGCCCTGGCTTTCCTCCCTCTGCTCCTCCACCTCACATTGGCTAGAAGTTGGGCGTGAGATAACAACAGTGAACTATTCGATGTGAGATGCTTGAGACGATGGCTAGCACCAAGGCTGCTTTTATGGCACCATCATAACGGGGAAATCTGGGAAAAGTAAATCATCAGCAGAGTTCCTCCCCTGAGACACTTGAGAAAAGGAAACAGGTGTTCAGAGAGATGCTTCAATTTGAGGAAAATAGGAAAAAAATCATGATAAAATCACCTTAAAATTTTTTTGGTGTCAGTACTGAGGCTTGAACTCAGGACCTGGATGTTGTGTCTCAGCTTTTTCACTCAAAGCTTGTGCTCTACCACTAGCTCCACGAGCCACACAGCTCCACTTCTGGCTTTCTGGGTGATTCATTAGAGATTTTTAAGTCTCTCAGACTTTCTTGCCCTACACTGGCTTTGAACTACAATCCTCACATCTCAGCCTCCTGAGTAGCTCAGATGACAGACACGAGTCATGGGCTCATGGAGAAGATGTCATTGGAAGAGGTTTTTCCCAAAGGGAATCAGGAGACCATTGTGAAGCATGTCTTAGGCAGAACACCAGCCACTGATGGGAAGGTAAATTCGGGCCACCTCTGCGTTCTCATCTAGAACAAGACTGGCTGCCAAGATGACTCAAAATGCCTTCCAAGGCTTTCTTTTTACATACTTTTCTGGCCCTTGGACTATGTATCTGCATTCTTGAGTTTCCTTCCAATTAGTAATATGGCTCCTGTCACAGAGTCTCTCCACTCAACTCCTATAGAAGATTTCCCATGAACCAGCTTCCCTCACCTAGCAAGAAACCAACACCAGCTGCTCAATAGAGGCTCCACCCCCACATTCCTGCTTTCTGCAGAAAATGGCTGTAGAGCTATGCAGATGTTACTGTCCTGAATTGCAATTCTGAAGATCCCAAACAAACCCCTTTCTTCTTTTGCAAATAATAGTAACAACAACAACCTATACACAGCTTTTACATAACAAAGTCAAACCCAGGACCCAGGACTCCAAAGTATGGGTCAGGATCACTTTATAGGAAAATATTCTCACATCTGTGGGGAAACAAAATGAGAGACCAAGATGGAGGTCTCAGTAAACACGTGAACGCAGGGAGAACAGATGCATGTCATTCCCCAGACACAGAGTTCATTTCTTTGGGATATCCTTTCAGGGGGTCTGTTTGTGACTGAAAAGATCTGAGGTTCCTTATCATTTGTTCTTTTTTTTCTTTTAATGAATGAATCATGGTAGTTCCTATTTAAGCCCCCTAAAAGTTCTTATTCAGAAGGTTTAATCCCAGGTGGTAAAAGGGCTTTGGGGTCTGAAGAAACGTGGGTGTTGATCCGCTAGTGTCCAGCAGAGGGCACCCACATCCACACACTCAGCAGCAACAAAGGGAATGAAGTGGGCAATCACAGCTTTCAGACAGACAGCCCCATCCTTTCCAGGTCATGGTCAGACTTCAGTGGGGACTGGAAAACACCAAGAAATAGAGAGAGCTTTTGAAAAGCAAAGCTCATTTTCACATGCCTGTGGGTTTCCAAGTGAAGCCACCATCACCCCTACTGCCCTCTCCAGATGGAGACTGCAAAGCCAAGACCTCTTCTGCCTGCATGGCACCATGGCTGCCCCATTTCTGGCAACTCTAGGGGGATCGCTGACACTGGTGGACAGAGATTTCTCTGTATCCAATCACAGGCCTCCTGGGAATTAGTCTCAGAGACCATTACCACCTAGTGGGTGCTGAAGTATGTTCTCATTAGACTCAATATGTTATTTAGTTAATTAAATGCTGTCCTTTTGATGACATTAATTAGACCTACTGCTAACTCCTCAGAAACCAAAATCAAAACAAAAAGGGAAAACTTTGCTTCTAACCCAAGAAGGCTCAGTGGAGCCAAAGAGAAGTCATTCTCTCTCTCTTTATCTTTGTCTCTATCTCTGTCTTTCCTTCTATCTCTGTCTGTCTGTCTGTGTGTCTGTGTGTCTGTCTGTCTGTCCGTCCCTCTCTCTCTCTCTCTCTCTCTCTCTCTCTCTCTCTCTCTCTCTCTCTCTCTCTCTCTCTCTTAGACAGAATTAGTTCAAATGGGGCCAGAGCCAGGTGCTAGTGGCTCACACCTGTAATCCTAGCTACTCAGGAGGCTTAGATCTGAAGATCACAGTTCAAAGCCAGCCCAGGTAGGAGAGTCTGTAAGACTTTTATTTCTCAATGAATCACCAAAAATACTCCAAAATACTCCTGCAGATGTGAGGCATATGGCTCAAGATGTAGAGTACTGAGCTTTGAGTGAAAAAGCTAAGGGACAGTGCCTAGGCCCTTAGTTCAAGCCCCAGAAGTCATACACACAAACACACACAGTTCAAATAGAACTTGAAGCAAATTAGACTTCATGAAGTCATTTTTCCTGTGAAGATGTGATAAGATGTTGTGACTGAGATGAATGTGGCATTCTGTGTAGTATTTTAGAGGTTGCAATGGAATGGAATACGATGTCTCTCTCTGAAGGAATGACAGATCTAAGATCTAAGAGTCAAAATGTTGAAAACAAAAGGCCAAACCTGAGGCAAACCCAAGGCTAGACAGACTTGACACTAGGTTCCCATGAAGAACCAATTTTCAGACATATGTGGCCAAGTCTACAAGACAAATTTTCTTGTGTGTATGTGCCAGTAATGGGACTTGAACTCAAGACCTCAAACTCTCATTTGGCTGTTTTGCTCCAGGCTGTCATTCTACTGCTTGAGACACACCTCCACTGCTAGCTTTTGAGTGGTTTATTGGAGATGAGTCTTATGGACTTTTCTGCCCAAGCTGGTTTGGAAACCATGATCCTCAGGTCTCAGATTCCTGAGTAGCTAGGATGACAGGTGTGAGCCCCAAGAAGATAAGGAAGGCTGGAAGGTAATTTATTGAAAGAAGGAAGGAAGGTCTGTCTCACTTGTCTGGTGATGTTGAGTAAAAGATCCCTTAAAAGGACCAAGTGAGCCTTCAAAGAGGTTCAGTCCTGATGCTAACAAAACAAAGATGGAAGCAACATTTGTGATTCTAGCCCAGTAGGTCTTTCTGCACAGCAGAACCGAGATCTGAGTGTTCAAAACCACCGTGGATGATGTGGGGACAATGTTATCATTTAATGGAAGACGTGTTGGAGAGTGCAAGTAGGAACAAGTCACACCAGATCCAGGAGCCTCTGGCTCACAGGGGAGAGGGGTCAGCAAACATGGACAGGGCCCTGTGCTCTGCAGCTTGACATCCACCTGCTGCCATCTGCCAACACTACCCTCCACAGCTGACTCCTGTTTGCTGAGAGTTTCCAGAAGAGTCCTAATTCTCAGCAAAGGAACCGAATGGGACAGCTAGTCTGTATTCCTAGCAACTCAGGAGGCTGAGATGTGAGGATCTCAGTTTGAAACCAATCCTGGGCAGGAAAGCCCATGAGATTCTTATCTCCAATAAACTACTCCAAAAAATGCTCAAATGTAGAGCTGTGGCTCAAGTGGTAGAGCACTAGCCTTGAGCACACACAGGTTCAAAGACAGCTCCCAGGCCCTAAGTTCAAGCCCCAAAACTGGCAAAAAAAGACAGCTAGTTTCATCTTCAAGAGGCTATTATTATCAACCCTATTTCCACCCCAGTTGCAGCAAAAATATAGAAGTAAAAAAAAGCTGATTCCATTAAGATCAAGAAATCTACATTACAACACCAGATATGTCATAGAATTTCTGTATATTTGGGTGGGAGAGGCAATCACTACTTTTTAAGTCTCGATTTAATCCTCTATGAAACCATTGGAGTTTGGAGTGGGGGTGTGTAGTACACTGACATTTTTCTACCCTAGTATCATATTCTTTTATGGTTCTGTACAGTGAGATTCCTCTAAAATTCTAATGAGACCTGGAGGCGGTCTCATCAAAGCCATCAATTAGGAAGACAATGATCATCTAGGCAGGTGGTCACAGAAGAATTTCAACAGCCTAATAACTCATGGGTCAATTCCAGTAGTTGTATTTACCTTGGGTGATCAAAAGTACAATAAGACTTTTAATGCTAAGAAATGATATTGAGTACCTGGATCAAGCCATACTTGAAGCCAAAATAGTCTAGATTTTATCATTACATGTGTCAGTCAACTTCCCCTGCTTTTAACTTCTGTGGGTTTAAAAGTTCCCCATTCTTGATTAATCCTGCTGCTTTCCATTTGTTTGTAATTGCAAAAGACCTGGGACTGTGCCATCCATCCAGAAAGGAAAATTACTTCTGCAGCCATGATCTCGATTTAGATGTTTGTATCAGGTTTTCATTTCTATAGGTCAAGAGGCACAAAGTGGTCTATGTCAAGAACCTACAAGTCTGGATTGCAGAACTGAGATGACCTTTGGGAGAGTCACACTGAGCAGTTCTAATGAGCAAGTGTTCTTTCCTCACAGGTTTAATGGCAGAAAGCTGTTTCTGCATCCCATAATATAGCATTGTGGAAGTTGGCAGAGAGGCCTCTTTGCCAGCTCATCAACAGACAGACATCTCAGAGAGGTTCTGGTGGAATGTTGTGGACAACAGATACTTGGAGAGGAGGGACAGCCATCAACTGAAATCCTACTGTGTGCTGCCCATCCACACAATGATCCTGATATGCACCAGGCTCATTCACACACTGTAAAGGTGACGTTCAAAGTCAGAGATATTAAGTAATTTCCCAAAGTCAGTGGTTAAGACTGCATCCGATGAGCATTCTGTCATTCAAGCCACTTTCCTCCATGAATGAAAATAACTTTCTTATAGTTCTCTTCCTTCTTTCTTTCCTCCCTTCCTTTCTTCCTCCCTTCCTTCCTCTCTTCCTTCCTTCCTTTCTTTCTTCCTTTCTTCCTCCCTCCCTCCCTCCCTCCCTTCCTTCCTTCCTTCCTTCCTTCCTTCCTTCCTTCCTTCCTTCCTTCCTTCCTTCCTTCCTTCCTTCCTTTTTTCCTTTCTTTCTCCCGTCCCCCACTTTCTCTTTTCTTTTGTCAGTCTCAGGGCTTAAACTAAGGGACTAGGTGCTGCCCTTGAGCTCTTTAGGTCAAGGTTAGTACTCTACCGCTTTAAGCCACAGATACACTTCCTTTTGCTGGTGGTTCATTGGAGATAAGAGTCTTACGGGCTATCTTGCCTGGGCTGTCTTTGAACCTCGATTCTCAGATCTCAGGCTTCTGAGTAGCTAGGATGATAAGCATGAGACACAAGCATCCAGCCAAACTGTTATTATTACACCTCTCAAACATAACTGTGTAAAAAGAGTGCCTTCCAAATTGTACCTCACCTCTGCAGCTCAGATGGTTTGGTTAAGCTTTAGATAAATACCCCTGGCACTATGGCTTTGGGCCAGCCAGAGTTGGAACTTCCATGTCTTTCCTCACTGCAAGAATTACCCCCAGCAATATTTACTGTTTATCTATCTTCAAATTTTAATGACAGAGAATGCCTGCCCCCATTGTGATTCAAGGCACAAACACTCCCCTTGACAAACACTCTGATCAACTTAATACTGCCCATAGCAATGCTTAGATTTTTTTTTTTTTGGCAGAACTGAGATTTGAACTCAGGGTCTTACATTTGACAGGCAGGTACTGTATCACTAGAGCCACACTTCCAGCTCTGGTACACAGATTCCTAACAAGTTCACCTCTTCATCCCTTTCAGGTTTTCGGTAGAAAGCAATCACTGTTTCTTAATATATTCTTTTTTTTTTTCATTTGTGTGTGCAACTATTGGGGCTTGAACTTGAAACTTGAGCACTGTATCTGAGGAGTTTTATGTTGTTTTTGTTCAAAGTTGGCATGCTAACATTTGAGCTAAATCTCCGCAACCAGTTTTCTTCTGATTCATTAGAGAAAAGAGTCTCATGGACTTTCCTGCCTGGGATGTTTTCAAACTATGATCATCAAATCTCAGTCTCCTGAACAGCTAGGATTACAGGTGTGAGCTACTGGTGCTTGACTCTGTTTTTCTTTTTTGTGTGTGGGGGGTCCGGTTGTGGGGCCTGAACTCTGGGCTGGACGCTGTCCCTCAGCTCAAGGCTAACACTAACACCTGAGCCACAGTGCCACTTCCAGCTTATTACTTTTTGCTTATGTGGCACTGAGGAATTGAACCCAGGGCCTCATGCATGCAAGGCAAGCACTCTACCACTGAGCCACCTTCCCAGCCCCTGACTCTGTTCTTTTCTTTTTTCTCTTTATTTTGGGGGGGTCTGGCTGTGGGGCCTGAACTCTGGGCCTTTGTGCTGTCCCTCAGCTCTTCAGCTCAAGGTTAGCGCTCTACCACTTGAGCCACAGCGCCACTTCCATCTTTTTTCTTTTTGCTTATGTGGTGCTGAGGAATTGAACCCAGGGCTTCATGCATGCAAGGCAAGCGCTCTACCACTGAGCCACCTTCCCAGCCACTGACTCTGTTTTTATAGTAAGAAATTCTAAGCTGGACGCTGGCAGCTCACACCTGTAATCCTAGCTACTCAGGAGGCTGAGATATGAGAATTGTGGTTTAGAACCAGCCAGGGAAGGAAAGTCCTTGAGACTCTTATCTTCAATGAACCAGCAAAAAACCAGAGTGGTGCTGTGGCTCTAAGTGGTAGAGTGCTAATTAGCCTTGAACAAAAGAGTTTAGAGACAGAGCCTGGGCCTTGAGTTCAAGCCCCATCACTGACCCAAAAAAAAAGAAGAAAGAGAAAAAGAGAAAGAAAGAAAGAAAGAAAGAAAGAAAGAAAGAAAGAAAGAAAGAAAGAAAGAAAGAAAGAAAGAAAGAAAGAAAGAAAGAAAGATTGAAGGAAGGAAGGAAGGGAGTGAAAGGAACAGAAAGGAAGGGAAAGGTAGGGAACGGAAGGGAGGGAGGGAGGGAGGGTGGGAGGGAGGAAGGAAGGAAGGAAGGAAGGAAAGCAAGGAAGCAAGCAAGCAAGCGAGGAAGTTTCCACATAGGTTCTGAAGTCTCTCCTGTTCTTGTCTCTGCTCTGGGATTGCATTCTATTTCTCTGAAACAGAGGCATGTCTATTCTCTCCTCTCCTATTCTCTTCTCTGCCTCGGCTCTCCTTGGATTTAGGAGTATATCTGGAATGTTCTCTGCCCCTGGCTGAGCAGATCAACACAGCCCTCTGCTTTTTCAAGGTGATCTCAACCCCTCAGTGCCTCAGATTAAGAAAAGAGAAGATGAGAGAACAGAGGCACCTCTCAGGAGCTCAGTTTCCCCATCAGAAGGGGATGGGGGTTAGACTACACAAGGCCAAAGGCCCTCACTTGCTCTCCCAGGCTCTCCCATGACTATCACCACGCCTAGCTATTCATAAAAGCTGCTGTCAGTCAAGAATGATGCATGGTGGGAGAAGTAGATGTTTACCTGGGCTTTGGGCCAGACAATCTTCTCCTCCCATGAAGACACAGCCCAATGGAGGGTCACATCTCTCCCCTCACAGAAGAACATGATGGCGTCCTTCCTGGAGCAGCATTCCGAGCTCCTCTACTCTCATCTCTAGTGTGAGCAAGCCAGAAGAAGGGCTTTCTTTAGAGGCTGGCTAGATCTTGGCAAAGCCATTACTCTGAAGACAATGCTCTATGTCCCATCTTACAGTCAATAAATCTATTTATAGGTAAGAATGGAAATGAATACTATCTACTGGGAACCGTGGCTTATGTCTGTCATCCTAGATACTCAGGAAGATGAGGTCTGAGGATCCTGGTTCAAAACCAGACCAGGCAGGAAAGTCTGTGAGATTCTTATCTCCATTGAACCACCAAAAGAGCCAGAAGTGGAACTGTGGTTCAAGTGGTAGAATGCAAGTCTTGAGTGAAAAAGCTCAGAGTCAGTGTCTAGGGCGTGAGTTCAAGTCCTCATACCAGAACCAATATAGATAGATAGATTAGATAGATAGATAGATAGATAGATAGATAGATAGATAGATAGATAGATAGATAGATAGATAGATAGATAGATTGATTGATTGATTGATTGATAGATAGATAGATAGATGGATAGATAGATAGATAGATAGATAGATAGATAGATAGATAGATAGATAGATAGATAGATAGATAGATAGATAGATAGATAGATAGATAGATAGATAGATAGATAGATAGATAGATAGATAGATAGATAGATAGATAGATAGATAGATAGATGAAAAATTGAAAATTAGAGATAGACATTGGAACCTGGCATGCACTTCCTTTGCAGTTCACTCTTCATTCTGGCAATAGGGAGTTATTGAATACTTTGGAGGAAGGATGGGAGGGAGCTGTAGAAACTTGGGTCTGGCAACCATGCTCGGCTTATGACTGGAAGGTGCATGGAGACCAGAGGCATAGAAGCAGGCAGGAGGTTGCCTCATCTTCTCTCCCAGGACTCTGTAACAAGGCATTGATTTAAGGCAGCACATAGCTGCCACTGTTGGGAGAAAACAGAGGGGGAAAATAGATGTGAGAGAATTCCAAATTCTTTCTTCAGATTTTTTTAAGTGGGCTAAAAGTTAATGTGAGAATTAGGCACTGGTGGCTCACACCTGTAATCCTAGCTACTCAGGAGACTGAGACCTGAGGATCATGGTTCCAAGCTAGTTCTGGCAGGAAAGTTTGTGAGACTCACTTATCACAGATTAACAACCCAAAAGACAAGAAGGGGAGCTGTGGCAAGCACTAGCCTTGAGTTAAAAAAAATGAAGGGACAAGGCCCAGGTTTTGAGTTCAAGCCTTGAGACTGGCACACAGAAAGAAAGATGACGAGGAAGAACAAGAGAAGGAGAAGAAAATGAGGAGGAAGGGGAGGAGGAGAAGACAAAAGAGGGGAAGAAGGAGCAGGGAGTAAGAGAGAAGAGGAAGGAGAGAAAGGTGGGAGGAGGAGAAAGAAGGAGGAGGAGAAGGAAGAAGGAGGAAGGAGAAAGAAGGAAAAAGAGAAAGGAAACAGGAAGAGGAAGGAGGAGGAGGAAGAGGAAAAACAAAGAAGGAAGGAAATAATGAAGGAGGGATAGCAGAAGGGAGGGAAGGAAAGGGAGAAAAGCTAGGAAGGGAGGGAGGGAGGAAAGGAAGGAAGAAAGAGGAAGGGAGGGAGCGATGAAAGGGGAAGGGAGAAATGGAAGAAAGGAAGAAAGGGAGGAGAATGCTTTGTCTCCTTTTTTTCTTTTTTTTACTAGACCCACTATAAACCATCAATCAGTGTTGTGGAGCTGATCTGTGATCCTACAGGTGCCAGGTGCAACCCTGTCTGTCATGAGAAGACCCTGTAGGACGTCAAGTCTTTTGTTGATAGAGATAGAAATCCAGCTTGCAGGTTTCCACCCTAGAGGAGCTGTTCATGGTGCAAGCCATCTGTCTCACTGGTTCAGACTCAGCCTGAGTGTTAGTATGCCCATATATTTACCTTCCCATAGGGTCAATGTGCTGGTGGAGGTGGTTTTGCATGGCTGTGTAAACCCCATTACTAATTCACATGATGATAGAGATGAGGAGACCTCCTAAGAGCATGCACACTACCATCATTACCTGAAGAACTCAATGAATGCTTTGCACCCCTGAGAGGGAAGGCAAGGACTATAAAACTCACCCCACAACTCAGCCATCAAGGTTATGGAACTGAGTGTTGGGTCACACAAAAACGTTGAGAATGGCCTTACTTCTGTACTCCTCACCTCCTCACAGTATCCCCTAGTAGCTCAATCCCTTCATAAAGAGAATTCAAACAAGTAAGAGCTAATTCAGACATTAGAACCATGATTGCATCTATTTTTATTATTATTTTGTGCTTGTCCTGGGGCTTGAACTCAGGGCCTGGCTAGTATCCTTGGTCTTGTTTTTTTTTTTTCTTTTCTTTTTGGTCTATTGTGGAGCTTGAACTCAGGGACTAGATGCTGTCTCTGAGCTCTTTTTGCTCAAGGCTAGCGCTCTACCACTTTGTGCCACAGCACCACTTCCAGTTTTGTGGTGGTTCATGAGTCTCATCGACTTTCTTACCAGGGCTGGCTTTGAACTGCAATCCTCAGATCTCAGCCCCCTCAGTAGCTAGGATTACAAGCATAAGCCCCCAGGGCCTGGCTGACCAACAGAATTTTGAAGTCTCGAGTTCTGTCCATTTCATTTCCATATAGCTCACCTTAGTCTGGTGTCTAATTCTATGTGATTCCTGAGTGAAATACAAATTAGAATTCATAAATGAGCTTATGCTGTTTGAATGGACATCACCAAATATAGCTCCAAGCTATATATTTGGAAAGCTGGCTTCATGAATCTTTTTATCCCAGTTCTCAGAAATCACAATGGTGGCCTGGAAATAATACCAAGATACAGAGGACAAACTGACACTTTTGTTCACAGTGTGTTTAATTCTATTCAGCAGAAAGGGATAAAAATCCTAGAAAAGGCGGGCGCTGGTGGCTCACTTCTGTAACCCTAGATACTCAGGAGGCTGAGATCTGAGGATCACGATTCAAAACAAGCCCAGGCTGGAAAGTCTGTGAGAGTCTTGTCTCCAAAAAACTACTAGAAAAACAGGAAGTGGTGCTGTGGCTCAAGTGGTAGAGCACTAGCCTTGAGTTGAAAAGTACAAGGACAGCGCCCAAGCCCAGAGTTCAGGCCCCATGACTGGCAAAAAAAAAAAATCCTAACCATCATCCTTTCTCCCTCTATCTAAAGTTCCTGGCATGTTTCCTGGTGCTCATATGATTTCACATGGAAGTCCTGAATATACTTGTTTAGCACTCAGAATGTTTTATATCAGAGATGCAGAAAGTGAGATCACTGTGATCTGAGTGCACACACATACACACACACACACACACACACACACACACACACACACACACACACACACACGAGTTCACATGCTGAACAATTAATCCCCATTCTCTCAGTGTTAGAAGGTGGTGACTTGGGAAGGTGTTTAGGCCAGGAAGGCTCTGACCTTGTGGAGAGATTAATGCTATCAGAAAGGAATCTAAGGGGAGTCTGACCATTGGTGTCCATGTTCAGCATGTGTCTGTCCCCATCCAAAGATGCTATGTTCCAAGCACCATGTTGGAAGCCAAGTGTAGCATCATCTGACAATTGAGCCTCTGACAGCTGGGCCATGAACTTGTCTCCATTTTCAAGGCAATAAAACACAAGTTTCTCTTGTTAATAGCCTCTGGTATTTTGTTATAGTCATAACGATGGACTAAAATGACAAAAGATGGAGCCCAGAGCCATGGGGTACACTGTGGTGGCTCTCCTAAATATCTAACAATGTGGAAGTGGGTTTGGAGCTGGATACAGGGCCCAAGCTAGAATGGTTTGGAGATGAATGCCATGAGGAGTCTTGCTTTTTTGTAAAGGAAGCATTAGGCAATGGGTTCTGTGAGAATAAAGTGGTAGGGAGGGAAAACAACTGTGTTCTCAGCAGTTGCAGTCAGGACTTAGAATCAGCTGAAATGGACCCTCAGTTAGACGTGCTGAGCAAAGTGTGAGAAAGAAACAAGAGGAAAGGCCAGCCTTGCTGTGAACTTGCAAAGATGCTGGGTGAATTCTGTCCCTCTCCTCAGAAGCTATAGAAGGCAGAATGTGTGGGGTGATGCTCTGGAATCAGGCAGGAGAAATCTCTCCAGGGAGCAAAGGTTCAGGAATCTATGTGGCTTCTCTGAATAGCTTCTTGTAAAATGCAAGAAGAGAGGAATTATCAAATGATCTGAAGCCCAGTATTTACACTCAGGAAGGAATGAGCATGGAAAGATCTGGAAAGTTCTGAGACGGTCCATGTAAAGAGCCAAAAAAGAATGTTCAAGCTGAGCACTAGTGGCTCATACCTGTAATCCTAGCTACTCAGGGAGGCTGAGATCTGAGGATCACGATTCAAAGCAAGGCTGGTTATATACAAATCTATGAGACTCTTATCTTTATCTAATGAGCCAAAAAGCAAAGCCAGAAGTGGAGATGTGGCCCAAGTGTTAGAGCACCAGCCCTGAGCATAAAAGCTAAGCAAGAGTTCAAAGTCCTCAGTTCAAGTCCTAGTACCCATGCAAAGAGCCAAAAATGGAGGTGTGGCTCCAGTGCACCAGCCTTGAGCAAAATAGCTAAGGGAGAGCACAAAGTCTTGAGTTCAAACCCCAAGACCAGGATGCACACATGCATGCATACAAGTAAGTGTGCACATACACACACACACATACACACACATACACAAAGTGTGCTGAGGACAGAAAAGCAAAGTTGTGAACAAGTAATCATATGGAGATTAGCAAAGGCTAGAAAGAAGCTTCTAGAAGGCATGTCTGAGATTTCTAGGGTTACCCATCCCCTCACAGGCCCAGAGTACCTGGGGGACCTACGGGGCTCCTTGCCCAGAGGTGTTCTTGTGTCTGATCCCTACATTCTACCACAGCACTCCTCTGCCACACCCCCAGCTGTGGCTCCAAGGGCCAAGATTTGCCTCAGGCCAGCACAATGCAAGCCTTGTTTGTATAGTGTCCACATACAGTGAATTCCACAGGCAATTTGAAGGTGGGAGTTATGGAGGCATGGCTTCCTCCTGCCAGATTTCAAAGGATGCTTGCAAAAGCCTTGATGACCAGACAGGGTCCTACTTCAGGGACAGAGCTGCTATAGAGAGCAGGCTGTGACACTGGAGTCTTATCAAGATCTCTGCTAGGACAATATTGAAAGGACTGATGGAAGACCTGGCTACACACACACACACACACACACACACACACACACACACACACACACACACACACACACACACACACACACACACACACAAGCACAGAGCTACAATGTACAGCCTCAGCCTAAACAAGTCATAGGCATGAAATTTCAGCATGAGCGAAACCTTGAGCATCACCTAGGAAAGTCTTCCTGAGGCCTTGAGTGTCCACGAAATGGAATCTCATAAAGATGACCCATCTCCAGCCTTGAGATTTAATGTTGCTTACTCTGTTGGATTTTGGAGACTTAATGGCTATTCCTTTCTTCTGTTCTATGTAGCCCTCTAGAAATGAGGATGCGCATTATTTTTTTTGGGGGGGGGTCCATTCATGGGGCCTGAACTCTGGGCCTGGGTGCTGTCCCTCAGCTCTTCAGCTCAAGGCTAGTGCTCTACCACTTGAGCCACAGTGCCACTTCTGGCTTTTTTCTTTTTGCTTTTGTAGTGCTAAGGAATCAAACCCAGGGCCTCAGGCATGCAAGGCAAGCTCTCTACCACTGAACCACCTTCCCAGCCTGAGGATGTGCATTCTTTGCCAGTCTGCCATTGTAATTTATAACTATACATTGGGTTCTGCTGGCATACAGCCTCAAAAGGAAGCATGATTTAAAACTGGTCTGTATGTGACTTAGGTCACAATGGGGATTTTAGACAAAGTTGATGCTGGAATAAGTGGCAAAGTTGACTTTTTTGTGGGTGCAGGGATGGGGAATACTAGGATGAAGTTAATGTGTCTATTTTGTTTTCTTGGGGGTTTTTTGTGGTCATGGGGCTTGAAATCTAGGTCCAGACACTGTCCCTTAGATCTTCAGCTGAAGGCAAGCACTTTATCATAGAGCTGCTATAGAGAGCAGGCTGTGACACTGGAGTCTTATCAAGATCTCTGCTACGACAATATTGAGAGGACTGATGGAAGACCAGGCTATACACACACACACACACACACACACACACACACACACACACACACACACACACACACACACACACAAGCACAAAGCCACAATGTACAGCCTCAACCTAAAGAAGTCATAGGCATGAAATTTCAGCATGAGCAGAAACTTGAGCATCACCTAGGAAAGTCTTCCTGAGGCCTTAAGTGTCCATGAAATGGAATTTCATTAAGATGACACATCTCCATCCTTGAGATTTAATGTTGCTCACTCTGTTGGATTTGGGAGACTTAATGGCTATTCCTTTCTTCTGTTCTATGTAGCCCTCTTGAAATGGGGATGTCCATTCTATGCCAATTTGCCATTGTGTTTTAGAACTATACATTGGATTCCACTGGTGTACAAACTCAGAAGGAAGCATTATTTAAAGCTGTCTGTATGTGACTTTGGTCATACTGGGGATTTTAGACTTTAAAGTTGATGCTGGAATAAGTGACAAAGTTTACTTTTTTGTGGATGGAGGGATGGGGAATACTGCGATGAAGTTAATGTGTCTATTTTGTTTTCTTGGGGGTTTTTGGTGGTCATGGCACATGAACTCTAGGTACAGGCACTGTCCCTCAGCTCTTCAGCTCAAGGCAAGCACTTTATCAATTGAGCCACAGCACCACTTTTGGTTTTCTGGTGGTTAATTGGAGATAAGAGTCTCATGGACTTTCCTGTCTGGGCTGGCTTTGAACCACGAACCTCAGATCTCATTCTGAACACCTAAGATTACAAGTGTGAGCCACTGGTGCCAGGTGAGTTAATGTGTTTTGAAAGTAGAAAAGACATGAGTTTAGGGGGATGATTGAGTGCCATTGTCTGAATGTCTGTCTTACAAAATATGTGTCTCCCTCGAGTCCCTCCCTGGTGTGTGGGGAGGGGGCTGTCACCTGTTAGGAACTATTTGGCCATAAGGGCTGCCATTATTAAGGGACTTGACAGAGTAGAAAGTTATATGATTGACAAAGAGACAGTCTAAGATGGAGGATTCATTATAGCACTTTATTGTCCAACATTGAAATTAATATTTTATGTATGTTTCACTTCATTTAGATATATAATTGATTGTTGGGCACTAATACCTCATATCTGTAATCCTAGCTACTCAAGAGGCTGAGACCTGAGGCTTGCTATCCAAAGCCAGTCTGGACAGAAAAGATTGTGCAATTCTTATCTCCAATTAATGAGTAACAAAAGGCCAAAAGTGAGGCTGTGGCTCAAGTGGTAGAGCACCAGCCTTGTGAGTAAAAGATAAACGACAGTGCCCAGGTCCTGAGTTCAAGTCCCATAACTGGCACCAGGAATAAACAAATTTTAAAAATGTCTTAAATATATAGTAGAGAAGAAGGAGCCTGGGAAAAGCAAGAGGACAAGGCCAACGGGACTGGAGAAGAACATAGAGATTGCTAAGCAGGAACTCCATTGTTTGAATGGGCAAATGAACAGCCAGGAGATAGAGACAAGGTCACAGAGCTGATGGAGATTCTAGTCTAGCCCATGCTATCTCCTGTCTCAGTACAAGTGCATTATGGTCAATTATAGAGCAACCTTGGTGTGCTCAGGACAGGCAGCAAGCCCTACCTCTTCTGTATGCATGCAGACTTCCAGGTTGTGTAGGTTAAGGACTTGGACAGTAAAGTGGATTTTCAGTTCCTGGGTATCTCAAACGGAACTCATCAAGACTAAGTTTATTTCTACAGAAGAATGCACCATCAGTCAAAAAGCTGGCAAGCAACTACACAGAGCAGGCAGGCTGGCTGTTCCCTTTCTATCCATGATCCAGCAGGCACCACCCCTCTGCTCCCATTGGCTGAGCTCAGGCTCACAATGTGGAAAGGGATGTAGATGTAATTAATATTCAAAGAGCTTCTCAGGTGTTCAGGAAAAGGAAGTTTGTAAGTAAAGTGTACTTAACAAGGGCCAAGCCACCTGGCCAAAGCAGGAACCCTTCAGAAAAACAATTCTCACCAGGCACCGGTGGCTCACACCTGTAATCCTAGCTACTCAGGAGGCTGAGATCTGAGGATCACAGTTCAAAGCCAGCCTGGGCAGGAAAGTCCATGAGACTCTTTATCTCCAATAAACCACTAGAAAACCAGAAGTGGCACTGTGGCCCAATTGGTAGAGCTCTCACCTTGAGCTGAAGAGCTCAGAGACAGTTCCCAGGCTCAGAGTTAAAGACCCATAGTGGACAAAATGGAAAAAGAAAAGAAAATCTCTCAATATTAACAAAAATGAAGAAAACTCCTTTGATAGAAAAGACTTTTTCTCACATTAGTGCTAATAGCTCATGTCTCTAATCCTAGCCACTCAAGAGGCTGAGATCTGAGGATCAAGGTTGAAAACCAGCCAGGGCAGACAAATCCATGGAAAATTTCTCTCCAATTAACCAGAAAAAGGTCAAAATTGGAGAGGTCAGTCGAATGGTGTGTAAAGCACTAGTCTGGAGCAAAACATGCTAAGCAAGAGCATGAGGTCCAGAGTTCAAGCCTCATTGCCAGCATAAGCATATTTCTGTGTCTGCACATTTAATAGATCTTTGGTGGAGAGAAGGGTGAAGGGCAAAGTCTGAGTTGCAAGTTGCCTGCTTCCTGCTTTAACAAAGCCTGATCCTTGGTCCTATGTGTGTGGATATCCTTGAGCTGCAGGATGAAGTGGGCCACAATGGTCACCTGTGTGTACAGACGTGTGGTGCACGCCATAGGAACTGCATTGCTTCTGCCCTTCTATGTGATGTCTCTGCAAAAGATCAGAAACAAAGGAAAGATGACAGGAGCAGGGAGAAAGAGAGAGAGAGAGAGAGAGAGAGAGAGAGAGAGAGAGAGAGAGAGAGAGAGAGAGAGAGAGAGAGAGAGAGAGAGAGAGAGAGAGAGAGAGAGAGAGAGAGAGAGAGAGAGAGCACTGCAAAAACAATGCCTGAGATGCAGAACATTAAAAGGCAAGTCATATAAACCGGCAAACCTGCATCACCACAGCCATAAAACACCCACGCCTGCCATCATACACAGCCATGCGCCCCGTCTGGCCACATTGCTCCAAATTCTGAACCAGACTGTTCTAGAGCCAATGTTATAGTTCCCTGGAGAGTGTGAACCCACCCTTAGCCAGAACCTGATTGCCTTTCTCCTCCTCCTCCTCCCCCTCTTCCCCAGCCACCCAGGGTGGGCCCCACCTGCTGAGATGGGAAGGAAAGATGAAAGCCGCCTTGGTCTGTCACCTTTATGGGTTTCCCAGACAACAGGACAACAGTACTTGGAATTCTCAACCATCCATCTATCCTCTCTACCAGCCCCCACCTCCCACCAGGGCCACATCCCTTCTCACATGGCCAGGGCCTCCTCTGCCCATGAGCTGCTCCTCCCAGGTGCACTGCTATTTCTTCGGTCCTGACCCTCTGCAGCTCCTTTCCCCAGCAGCTACCAAAACCAAGCAGCACCCAGAAGACCTGGTTTTACTTAGCACTTAGGGACTCTTGTGAGCACCTTGCTGAGGGCTACATTTGCAATGCAATGCTGTAGCATTGACAGTCAGGAAACCAAGACAGCTAGGAGATCGAGGCATGTAAGCAAGTGTTCAGACTCTGACCTTTTTTGCAGGTTTGCATTTTAACCAGAATCACAATGATTGTCTTTGGGGAAAAATAAATAAATAAGTAAATAAATCTAATGGTGGAATTTTTAATTTATACTAGTGAACTGACAAGGATCTATTGCCCAAAGGGATCTCTCTGGGCTCCTTGAAAGCAGTGCTAGAACCATCTGAGCCCCAGAAATTATCTACTTCTTGCTGAATGGAGCCCCTGAACATCATCCTACAAAACTAAATTGGCCAAGATCCACTTGCTCTTACAGAAACCGTTCTTGCTCCATTCATGGTGGTTGCAAGGTCAGCCATCCATTATGGATCTAGAAGGGTCTAGAAGGTCTCTATCACAGGAATGTTATGAAGTGAGGAGTGGACATGAGGTGGTGGAATGGAGGGGTGTGGAACAGGTGACATGAAGGGCAGGCAGGTTCAGCCACTGGCTGGTTGTGTGTGTCACACTAAGCGAATGACTTCACTTAATGAAACCTCTTTGCTTTCTCTGAAAAGTTGCAATTCATAATGGTCTCCTCCCTCTGGAGGAGTCATGAGCGTTGAACGAACTAGTGACTGACAGTATGAGAACACCCTTTTGAAATTGTAAGGTGATATGTATATGTGTGTGTTTCTGAAGAGTATAGAATTATTAATTTTTTGTCAGTCATGGGGCTTGAACTCTGGGCCTGGGTGCTGTCCCTCAGCTCTTCAGTTCAAGGCTAGCACTCTACCACTTGAGCCACAGCACCACTCCGGGTTTTCTGGTGGTTAATTGGAGACAAGACTCACGGACATTTTTGCTTTGGCTGGCTTCAAACTGTGATCCTCAGATCTCAGCCTCCTGAGTAGCTAGGATTATAGTGGTGCCTGGCAGAAAATAAGTTTGTTTGTTTGTTTAAGAAAAGCATTTGCTGGGGCTGGGAAGGTGGCTCAGTGGTAGAGCGCTTGCCTTGCATGCATGAGGCCCTCGGTTCGATTCCTTAGCACCACATAAGCAAAAAGAAAAAAGCCGGAAGTGGCACTGTGGCTCAAATGGTAGAGTGCTAGCCTTGAGCTGAAGAGCTGAGGGACAGCGCCCAGGCCCAGAGTTCAGGCCCACGACTGGACCCCCAAAAAAAAAAAAAAGGTAAAGCATTTGCTCCTTTAGCCTAGAAATTCTACCACTAAGAAATCACCCTGTAAAAAGAATCATATGTGCTTTCATTACTGAGCTACAACTGTGCTATTTCAGATTCTTTTAAAAGGCAAAAAAATAAAATAACAAAAACCAACCTGGAAACATCATAAACTGTCCAAATAGATAAATATATCATGGAGCTAGTTGGGTGCCTGTGGCTCATGCCTGTTTTCTGAGCTACTCAGGAGGGTAAGAAGTAAGACTCGTAGTTCCAAGCTAGCCAGGGAAGAAAAGGCCTTGAGACTTTTATCTCCAATTAATCACCAAAAAGCCAGAAGTACAGCTCTGGCTTGAGTTGTGCTATGCCAGCCTTGAGCAGAAAAGTCAAGCAAAAGCTCATTCTCTGAGTTCAAGTCCTATTACCAGCACACACACACATGCACACACATACACGAAAGAAAGACCCATGACCAGCAAAAGAAAGAAAGAAAGAAAGAAAGAAAGAAAGAAAGAAAGAAAGAAAGAAAGAAAGAAAGAAAGAAAGAAAGAAAGAAAGAAAGAAAGAAAGAAAGAAAGAAGAATCTCAGATTTGTCTGCCAGGGCTGGTTTTGAACCATGATCCTCAGACCTCAGCTTCCTAAGTAGCTAGGATTTACAGGTGTGAGCCAGCAGCACCTGGCCTAAACATCCATCTTTCTTTTTCTTTCTTTTTTGTCAGCCACAGCTCCACTTCCAGTTTTCTAGTGGTTAATTGGAGATAAGAGTCTCATAGATTTTCATGCCTGGGCTGGTTTCCAACCCCAATCCTCAGATCCTTAGTTTTCTGAGTAACTAGGATTATAGGTGGTGGGAGCCACCATTGCCTAGCTTAAATGTGTTTTTGTTGGTGGTGGTCATGGGGCTTGAACTCTGGGCCTGGACTCTGTCCCTGAGCTCTTCAGCTCAAGGCAAATTCTCTACCATTTGGGCCACAGTGCCACTTCTGGCTTTTTGCTGATTAATTGGAGATAAGAGTCTCTTGGACTTTCCTTGCCTGGGGTGGTTTTGAATCATGATCCTCAGATCTCACCCTCCTGAGTAGCTAAGATTACAGGTGTGTGCCTGGCCTAACCATTTCTTAATATGGGTCTTGGTTAAAAAATATTCAAAGCCAAGTATGGTGGTATGTGCTGGCAATCAGGAGAAACAGAAGTTCCAGGCCAGTCTGGGCTATATAGTGAGACACTGTTTCAAAATCAAAACAAACTAAGGAAAAGTATATAGGTGAAACTATTCTTTTAGCCATCTTTGAGCCAGCCACTTAGCAATGTGGATTTCAGAGAAAGCAATAGTGATGGCCGCTTCATTTTGCTGTCTGAATTGTCTGCCTGGCGAGGAGCTTGGATGGTAGTGGTCATGGTGGTTGTCATGGTGGTGGTGGTGGTGGTGTGAGTGTGTGTATGCATGCATGTGTGCATGCATGCGCACACTCATGCCAGTCCTGGGGCTTGAACAGAGAGTGGGTGCTGTCCCTGAGTTTTTTCACTCAAGGCTGTTACTCTACCACTTGAGCTCCATTTTGGCTTTTTGGTTAATTGGAAATGAGTGTCACAGACTTTTGTTCCTTGGCTGGCTTTGAACTGTGATCCTCAGATCTCAGTCTCCTGAGTAGCAAGGATTATAGATGGGAGCCACCAGGACTTGGCTTCCTCTCCTGTTCTTTGAAACAAGGTTTTGCTATGGCATTCCAGGTGGCCTGGAACTTATAATTCTCTTGCCCCTGCCTTCTGATTGCTGGGATTACAGACACACACCACCTTGCCTGGCTCTCTGTTCAGGAAGACATTTGATAAGCCTGCCTTCCTTCATTCTTTCCTTCCTTCCTTCCTTTCTTTCTTCCTTCCTTCCTTCCTTCCTTCCTTCCTTCCTTCCTTCCTTCCTACCTTTCTTCCTTTCTTCTTTCCCTCCATCTCCTTTAACTTGGGGCCTTGTGCTCTTACTGAGCCTTTTTGCTCAAGGCTGGTGCTCTACCACTTGATCCACAGCTCTGCTTCCAGTAGTTTGCTGATTAATTGTGGATAAGTGTCTTTCAGGGTTTTTCTGCCTAAGCTGTCTTTGACGTGTGATCCTCAGATCTCAACCTCCTGAGTAGTTAGGATTACAGGTGTGAGCCACCAGCATCTGGCCAAGTTTTTTCAATAATTCTCCATGGACTTGGTTTGGAGGGCATTTCTTGATAAATGTCCTATCTCTGTCCCATGACCACAATAGCAGCATGATTGAAATACGTGGATTTTAAAAATTATTCGTTTTTACTCTTTTGCTTTTTTTTGTCTGCCCACAGGCTTGGAGACAAGCCCTGGGTGCTGTCGCCTCCAGGTGTCTTTTGTTCAAGGTGAGCATTCTACCACTTGAGCCACTGTGCCACTTCTGGCTTTTTTTTTTTTTTGGTCAGTTTTAGGGCCTGAACTCTGGGTCTGGGCACTGTCCCTTGAGCTCTTCAGCTCAAGGGTGGCACTCTACCACTTGAGCCATAGAACCCTTTCAGCTTTTTCTGCTTATTTGGTGCTGAAGAATTGAACCAGGGCCTCAAGCATGCAAGGCAAAACACTCTATCACTGAGCCACCGTCTCAGACCCATAAGGAGTCTACAATTGGATTTTTTGTTGCTGTTGTTATTGGTTGTGGGGCTTGAATTCTGGGCCTGGGCACTATTGCTCAGCTCGAGCTCAAGGCTAGACCTCTACCACTTGAGCCACAGTGCCACTTCCACTTCTAGCTTTTTTTGAGTAGTTTATCAGAGATAAGAGTCTCACAGACTTTCCTGCCCAGGCTAGCTTCGAACTGCAATCCTGAGATCTTAGCCTCCTGAATAGCTAGGATTACAGGTATGAGTCATGGTGCCTACAAATTGTTCTATTATTATAAAGGTGATGTACAGAGGGGTCACAGTTATGTAAGTCAGGTAATGACTATATTTCTTTTTGGACACTGGCACCCAAGGAATATTTGTTTAAAAAATTCAACAATTTTCTGTATCTAAATTCTCCTTCCTTTCTTCTTAGCAGGTAAGTCTTTATCCTGCTGTTCATGCATTAGAAGTTAGTAAATTAGAAATAAATTCACAGCTGTGTGGCTGTAGGGACAGAGGAAATTCAGAAGAGAAGATAAACACTTCATTGAAACATCTGCTTAATCATCATCAACAACAACAGTAACCAAGCTTACACAATTGGACCAGTGATCTTAAAATGGATCACAGAATTAAAGGCAAACTAAAAATAAAATATAACCGGGTGCTGGTAGCTCACTCCCGTAATCCTAGCCACTCAGGAGGCTGAGAGCTGAGGATTGCAGTTCAAAGCCAAGCTGGACTTTGGAGATAAGACTCTTACCTCCAATTTATCACAGTAAATGCTGGAGATGGCACTGTGGCTCAAGTGTAGAGTGTTAGCCTTGCAGAAAAGGAGCTCAGGGACAGCACTCAGGCCCAGTTCAAGCCCTATATATCCAGAGAGAAACATAAGAGAAAATCCTTGTAACTCTAGGAAAAACATTTTTTAATGATTCTTTTTCTTCATTAATCTTATGTGGTACCAAGGAATCGAACCTAGGGCCCCATGCATGCTAGGCAAGCACTTTACCACTGAGCCACATTCCCTGCCCCTAGGAAACCCTTTTTGTTTTGGGGGGGATGGTCTTCGTGAGGTTTGAACTCTGGGCCTGGGTGCTGTCCCTCAGATCTTCAGCTCAAGGCAAGTGCTCTACCACTTGAGCCACAATGCCACTTTGGGTTTCTGGTGGTTAATTGGAGATAGGAGCCTCACAAACTTTCCTGCCCAGGCTGGCTTTGAACCATGATCATCAGATCTCAGCCTCCTGGGTAGCTAGGATTACAGGCATGAGGCACCAGTGCCCAGCTTGTGGTTATTTTTTTCAGTTATTAAGGTGTTATACAAAGAAGTTACTATTTCATAAGTCAGGCAATGAATACATTTCAATCCTTTCTTTGCTTTCCCTCAGTTTCTCCCTCCCAGCCTGCCTGCAAGTTACACAGTTCAATTTCCACAGTGTATACTGACTTTTGCTATAGTTATTTTTGAGATAGGATTGTGATTTTCGCTAGCCTAGACCACATTTATTTTTTTTTTTTTGTATATACTGGTGCTTGAACTCAGGGCCTGTAACTCTGTTTTTTCTGCTTAAGGATGGAGCTCTATTGTTAAGATAATGGGACACAAGAAACTCTTGCCTTTCCTGCCTCAGCTGGCTTCCAACATCTATCCTCAGATTTCAGTCTCCGGAGTATTACAGATGAAACTCACAACCCTGGGGCCTGAGATTTCTTTAAGAAGGGCTCAGTGATGGGGGAGATGGATGGAGGGGGATATTCTTTCTTTCTTTCTTTCTTTCTTTCTTTCTTTCTTTCTTTCTTTCTTTCTTTCTTTCTTTCTTTCTTCCTTCCTTCCTTCCTTCCTCCCTCCCTCCCTCCCTTCCTCCCTCCCTCCCTCTCTCTCTCCTTCCTTCCTTCCTTCCTTCCTTCCTTCCTTCTTCCTTCCTTCCTTCCTTCCTTCCTTCCTTCCTTCCTTCCTTCCTTCCTTCCTTCCTTCCTTCCTTCCTTATTTTCTTTCCGATAGTGTTTCACCCTTTTGCTTGATTGAGATCTTCTAAACCTACACTTCTCACACAGCTGTGATTACAGGTACTAGCCACCATGCCTGAACTGTGTCTCTTCTTCTAAGGCCACTGACTCCATCATTGCAGCCCCACCCTCTCCTTCCTCTTATCAGCTCCCTTCATGCCACTCAGTCCTTCTGTCCTACCTTCTTTTCTTCTCTCCCTTTTGCTCCCCCTTTACACTCTTCCCCACTTTTCCTCCCTTCTCCTCTCCTATAACCCTTCTTTCTCCCCTTCCCTTTTCTTCCTTCTTCCCCTTCTTTCCTCCCCCTCTCTCTTTTCCTTTCTTCTCCTCTCTCCTCCTCTCCCTTCTCTCCCCTCCTCTCCTTTCTCACTCCCTTCCCCTCCCTCCCTTCCCCTCTCCTTCCCTCCTGGGACAGGCTTCACAGAGTTCTCTGGCTGCCTCTGGCCTCCAGGGCTTGCCCTTTGTGGTCAGCATGATGCATTTGCCCCTGTCCCGCAGAGCTGCAGCTTCCCTTCCCTTCCCTTCCTTCTCTTCCCTCCCCCTCCTCACCTCCACCCCTCCCCTCCCCTCCACTCTCCTCTCCTTCCTTCTCCCTCTTACTTTTACCCCTTCTTGTCAGTCCTAGAGCTTGAACTAAGGGCCTGGGCACTGTCTTTTAGCTTTTACGCTGGTATTCTACTGTTATTCTACCACTTGAGTCACATCC